>NW_010128339.1:0-24648 GCF_000699245.1 Pterocles gutturalis | reverse complement strand
TCTACAATTTAAATAGGAGACTGTGAAGAGGAAAAACAAAATCTGACATCTAGCTTTCAGATAGAGATTTGACCAACAGAGCCACATATATTGCATACTGATGACTGCATACAATGATTATTTTCTGTAAAGGTTACTAACCAAACCTTTAAAGCTGTAATTCTTTAAATCAGAGAAAAACTTGGGTAATTTAAATTAAAGTAGGCTCCATAATACCATTCCATGGTTTAGGGAAAAAAAATAATTTAAGTAAAGACATTTTGTGCAAAACAGAAAACCTGGATACTTGACGTTGGCAAGAGAAGCTTTTGTTGCTAAAACTGTCAAAATGGCTAAAGCTGGTACACAAAAAAAAACTGTATTAAAATGGAGATTATTCCAAATAACACTTAATATTTCCTGGTTTTTTCCTAGTTTTGAACACTTAATATTTCCTGGTTTTTTCCTAGTTTTGAAAGAAACAAAGAAAGTCTAATAGGGAACTTACTAGCAACTTCTTGAATAGAAACTGATTTGTCTGCAGCCCATTTTTAACTTAAAAAAAATAACATTTTTATAGTGCTCTTTTAAGTGTATTCAAACTTAATCTCCATGGTACAACATAAAAGCCATCCAAATGTTTTAAAGCTTTTATCATGCAAAAGTTATAGAAACAAAACACAGACACATTATGGAGGTCATCAGTCTCTTTTAATGGGGGAACTGTATATTTCAATCTTGTTTAGATTAGTACATAACCAACCAACCACCCAACACAGAAACAGGTGTAAAATATATTTGATCCTGCTTCAAGAAAAAGGGGTCTCCAATTTCAACTGAGGGCAAAGAAGATGTAGTCCATATTTTAATAATCATATTTATTATAAAAATACAACTTTCAGCAAGTCCATATACATTTAACAAGCTTCTGCCCCACAAGCATACTACTAAAAACCCTAAAAAGGTGAAGTGTCAACTTCAGTATTACCCTTAGAGACATTACAAAATTAGAGAAGCTAGGTGTGAAAGAGTATTAATAAAGAGCCAAAAGCCTTAAGCTTTAGTGGAAAAAAAAATAATCTAGTAATAACTAGTACATCTGGCAGTTAGTCAACACAATTGCAAAAATATATTTTATTATCAGAGTGAACTGCTGACTATATTGACAGAAGAAAACACAGTTTCAAGTATGTATTCATCTTAACATTGACCTTCAGAATTAGTTTTTAATATCTTGTTTCCTGGGAGGCAAGACCCATTTTTAGAATGCTTACTGACACCACTGAAGAACACTTCTGTTAGTCAAACCAGCTGATATGTCTTCAATTTTATTGGTAGCCTACCAACTGTATAAGTTAACTAAATATCCATATTTAAATATCTGGCCAGGGACTAAGAGGTTTCTGAAATATATGCTAAAGGCAAAAAAAAGTACGTGAGGAAATTATTCACTTTCTATGAGAAAGGACAATAGTGCACTCACTCCCCCTCTGTATAGAAAAATCCTAACAAAACATTTATAAGTCTAATGTATGTATATTTAAGATCCTAGGCTACGAGCATCATTAGATATTTTAACTGATAAAACTTAAAATATTCTGCCATGCCATAAAATACATACTTGTACTTTTGAAAGAAGTTTGGAGCTTCAAAAAGTTTGGACCACTCTGCCTTACTCAGCAAAATTTCATCTGTGATAGCAAGACCTAAATTATAAAAAAAACATTTCAACTTTTTTTTTTAAATACAGTTTAGTGCGCAGAATAAAAACAGCTTAACTTAGCAAAGGTTACTATGAATTACTTCCCCCCTTCAAATTAAAAGGAATTTATCAACCACCTTTATATTCCAGTCATACATTAAGTGGTCATTAGTTACACAAACCATGTTACTAAAAGAACATCAATAAAATACATTTAGAAATGTATGTTAATCGATCAGACTGCAAAGCAAAAATACACTAAGTCATCAGTGTAACATAGCTCAATTTAATCTTTTGTGTATGCCACAGTAACTAAACTAGTCAGTCCAAAGATTATTTTTTCCTTACAGTACCTGAATTATCTCTTGTGCAAAGGCAAAGAAACAGCGAGACAAGTTACTTCTCTGCCTGAGAGAGCTACTAGTAGTTGCTCTCTGCATCAAGTCTACTCCTTGCTTTGATGATGTTTTATGTACCATCATTATTATCCAAGTAGATGATTAGGATAAATCTAGAGGGCTCATCTACAAGCAAGTATATTGTCTTACATTAGGCCTAGAACTGGCCATCAGGTGTGATTACTACACTAATCTTCCAAATGGCAGGACACTATCAAAAGCCACAAAAATAAACAAAAATATATTGTACCATTAATTCTAATTTCCAGAGCACAAGGCATTCTAGTTAATCAACCTCAGTTTCTAAGAGTGAAGGACAGATCTGCTGAAGTCTCTACCAAATTTGGAATTTCAAGTGTAACAGACCGAGTTCTACTTCCCTTGGAAGAGAGTTTCACATCAAGAAGCTATTTAACATCCTCCCACCTCCCCACTCACAGAGCATACCCACAATGGAACTATTTTACATCTGTTTGAATACATTCATATAGAGAGCATAAGATAATACTTACCTTGTTTAAATTCCTCAACCATGACCATCCGTGTGGAAACGGACACATTGTAGGTAGAGTTCTGCTGTGGGTATGCTGGTGTAATTATAGGCATAAGATGGTACCTATCACTGGGATTTACCTATATATAACAACAGCCAATCAGTTTTCTTCAAGCATACACACGAGTTAACAAATTTGGATTTTTTTCCCTTTACTACAACTGAGTCTTAAGTTCTAAGAGATCTTAGTTTGCAGACCAAGTAAATTTACCAGTAGTTTAGAGAAAGTTTAGAAAACAAGGATAATGTTTCCACAAAGAACATTATTCTGAACCACAGTCACATGGGAGGGCTGTAACCTGTCAGCACATTAAGATCAAGTTGCAGGCATTTCTAAGTCCAGAAATATCAACTGAACAGAACTATTTTTCTCTTTAATAGAAATAAGCTTGTGATCATGTCAAAACAAGGATACTTTATCACCACATGAGCACCTTCAGAAGAAGGACTGTCTTCAGACCTTGTGAAAGATATTTTACACTTTATTTTTGTAACACTACTGAAAATAAAGAGCCAGCTTAAGATGAGAGGCTCTCGTCGACCTAACAGAAGCATTGCTTGTGTTAACGTATCTTTTATTAAACAGCACACAGGGAAACAAAGGGACAAAACACACGCACACATAATACATTTTAAATAACATTAGGATAGCAATGTGTAGACAGCAAGGACAAAACCCTGTCATTAACTTACCCCACTTTGTTTAGCTACTACAAAATAGACGGTTCCTATCACACGCTGACCTTGAACCCCTTACCCCAGGAATAACAGTAAGATTCAAGAACACTTTCAGCTGTCTCACATTATTTAAATGTGGACTTTTGTCAACCAGAAAAAAAACAGATTTGAAGCACAAAAAGGGCATATAACTCAACCTCTGGTGCCTACACTATTCACCCAAAAGATTAGTTGAACACTAACGATTCTAAAATTGACAAACCAGAAATGAACACATTCACGCTACGCCCTACTGAAACCTCAGAACGTGAGCTGTGCATCTTCTGCAAGCCATTTTATTGACTGCCTGAAGGACATTAATGTTCCATGTCCTTAATATAGGTGCTACAGAGATCAAATACTATAAATAACATACAAAACAACTTAAGATTTCAAGTTATGATCTTCTTCGGTCCAAGATGAAAAGACACATTACTACAACTATATGGAAACAAACCTATCCAGCTATGACTGTTGCACGGAAGTGAAATCAATAGACTCGGAAAAGTAAACAGGTTTTAAGTCAGAAACAAACAGTTTTGGTTTTAAGATAAGCAGTTTTTTAAAAATGCATTGCTTTAAGGCATGTATCTAATTACACTGAATATTTATTAAGATCACTTACTGTAGAAGTTGGGAGCAAAAAGTACATTGTTCAGCAACTGTGCTTCAGGCGGTCAGTTTACAAAGTTAAGCTAACATTGTTCCACACTCAGAAGAACTAGAGGTTACTTATAAAGATGACATAATACCAAATATTAAGTTTAATAAACCTAAAATGAAGTTCACCAAGGATTCTTTAAGCAACTGAATTTATTGTACAGTGTGACTTAGAGGGGAAAAAATAACACACTAACCCTTGGGTCCCATACAGGCAAATTAAGATTGCATTCTTCTGGCTGTTTCAATAGCACTGGATTTGGCCATTCCCTGTTCAAAAAGATTGTAGCACTGAATAAGACTATTGGATACAACCATGTACGTTCAACAAACAATACTTTTGAATGTGATCCTTCGTATCCTGCTCTCAAGGTATAGATAGCATCATTTCCTCAAGACTAAGCTGGTCTAACTGGTGTTGTTTAAATAAGGTGTATTGCTGAACTACAATACAGCTGTAATTAGCTTCTCCAGGGCATCAGAGCAATGATTTTTCTGCAGTCTTGGAACTTTATAACCACTGGTTTAGATAACTAAAGTAAACTCTCCTAAATTCTTCTTGAAATCTACCTATCAAAGATAAATTCGTCTATGGAGATTGACATCAGGTCCATCTTCAAGCTAGCTGCTTCATGGACAAACTACAGAAGAAACAGCCAGCATGATTACAGCATCATAGGATTGTTACAAAGCACATGTCTCAAAAAAATTCAAATCAAGACAAAAAGAAACCATGCTGAATGAAACACTAAGAAAGAGGAACAGAAATGTTACTTTTCCTTCAAGTTATCTCTACTCCCATGAGCAAAGTTATCTTCCTATAAAGAATAGACGTCAGTTAATCTGTTCGTATTTGTACATTAACGCTCCTGTGCTATGCAGATAAAATGGACAGCAGCATACGGAACAGAGCTTGCAACCAATTTTCCTCTATTACCTTAGTGTGGCATGGTATTATTAAACACTAGGTACCTCAAAGAGCTACACATCCTATGGATTCAAGACCATGAAACTGTGCAAATTACCTTCACATTAGGAAGGAAAGACAATATACTCGAACTAAATCAACAACTTGGTACAATGATTCTTAAAAATCTGCCAATATCTCATGAAGAATATAGGTATCCATACACACTTTTTTTTTCTTTCAAGAAAAACAGTATTAATTTGTAACCTGCGAAGTACATTTTTGTCCCATTCATTCTAAATTTACTTTGAATGTTCTCGCTGCTCCCATCAGAGTTACTCAAACAATCTTTCTGAGGTAACTAGCGCAGGAGTATGAAACTACACGTAACTCCAAAACACTTACCTCTCCACACTCACAGGACTAAAAAACACACTTCTGCCCTTGGTTCTCCTGAACTGCATTTAAACTATGTGCCTAAACCAGATACTGACATACCTCCTCCTTTTCCCATTAGCCCAGTATCTGAATGGTAAAAGACTGAATTTTGGGGTGTCAGCTCTTATTTTGCACTAAGTATTTTATCTGAAGAGATAATATTGAGTTATGACATACTTAAGAAAATTTTAATTAAAAACGGTGTGTTTTTGTTTTGAATGCTTTAAGAACAAGATATGTTGGATGACTTATTGAAAACCTGAAGCTAACAACTTTCTGGCAGCAAGAACAATGCTTATAACTACCATCTTAACCTGCTAACAGCTGAAAGTGATACCATAAAAACAGGACTAAAATTTAGTGTCTACAAACAATTTTATTTTAGTGTAATCTAAATTTAAAATAAAAAACATACCATTTAGAAAATACCAAGAAAAATTTATGTACAAGAGTTGATGCTATTGCATTTGGATAAAGCTGGCAAGTTCTTGCTACTAGCATAGCCCAGGAAACACCGCCAAGGAAACCTAGTATATTGGAATAGATGTTGTGGCCTGTGGATTGAGAAGGAAAGAGACAAAAAGGAGAGTTATCAGCAACCATAAGAGTTAATGAAAACTTCACAATTTTTGGGAATAAAACTGCTTACGTTTTGCCCACAGTTTGATAGCTCTCAGTGTTAACCTGAAGTTGTCAATGTTTGGTACTAGATGCAGAATTTCATCGGTTACCCGGCAACCTGCCAAAAGAAAGAATCCATTACGGTTGTTGCCTCTGAAGTTTTTTGCTGGCTTACCCTCCCTCACCTTCAAAGCTATCAGACTTTTTAGATCAGCATGCTGGAAACTCATTTCATATTTTGATCACTTTTGTTTTAAATTAGAAAGCTTAACATTTTTGTTTTGTTTTTTCCTCCCTTTTTCACTGTTTTACAGCAGCACTCAGTAAGATAATTCATGCACACAGTTATAGTTTTGGACTGCTACTTGACTTTCTGTTATTATTAATGAACTGTATAAGCTGTTTAAGAAACAAACAAGTTTCATATTCTGCTATTACGGGATTACATGCAGCCTATCATAGAACATGCAGACAAATTTAAAAAAGCATGAGTCTTGATGGACCTACAGAAAATCTGGTCAAATCTTTGTTTGAATTCACAAGAACACACTAAAAAGAATATGTTTTAGACATTTGAGTTGTATAATTACTTTGATGGGATATTTTCAGGCTTAGAATAACACTACAAATTACAACATTAACTGCTTTTTTCTTTTTAATCAAGAACAAGTAGTTGTTCATAGCTACTACATAGTTGCAGAGAGCTAGTTGCCAGAAAATGGTATTACCTAACACTAGAAAAGTTCCTTTCAAAGCAGCCAAGAAGCAGCTATGAATTCTAGAGACTACATAAATGTTAATTTCACAAAACAGCACAAATTGCTGTAGTAATCTCAAATTATCAAGTTTTCAGCTCATAAAAAGTCAGTGATATATCACATGTTCCTCTTCCTTGACAAGTTGCATACTGGTTGAAGCCCCTACCATCCAATACTTAAATAATTTTTTAAGCTGTGGTATTACAGAAAAGTTAAGGATTACACAAACTGGCAAGCCACTAAAGACCTGAACTCAAACTGACAGTATTTTGATATCTCCAATTTATCACTGAAGCAATTTCATGTATGCTTATGCATATTAAAACACATACAAATTAGAAAACACGCACACATTTATTTCTAGAAATAGACAGTGCTCCACACAGAAGTCTTGCAAGTCCCATTAATTTCTAGGTAGAACCATTTACTACCTAAATAAAAGAAAAAATTTTATCAAAATCTGGCCAACAATAAACAACCCTTCTCTCCAAAAGGATACAGAAAACTGGCTATAACTTCCTTTCCAGATATGGAGTTGCTATATTTTCAGTCAAGTCCACAACTAAACTACTGTATCAAACAATCTAGGACACTTATTAAAAGACTAGATGGGAAGTTTATATGCAAAACTGTATATACATACCATTAAGACTTCGTATGCATCTAATGTCTAAATTTTTAAGTAGGCTATCGTCTCGTAGGTCTAAGTCCTCAGGAATAGTTTGCAGTGCTAATCTTGCAAACAAAATATCAATCTTAAAAAAAAGAGATAAGACATTAGAAAACTGTTCCTTCTTCTGTAGAATTCTGTAACCCATTTTCATCAAATTAACTAATAATAAGAACAGTAGTCTTCCTAGTACAAAGAATCTCTTTAAATACACACTAACACCCTTCACAGACATTAAAAGAAACACTTTCAGATGCTTCATCTATCTTAGGGCTCCTTTTCCAAGATGATAAAATACACATTAAAACTAATACAGAACCAGCACACACATAAAAATGATGTGGACTGTTAATGTAAATAAAAATCATTTGGGGACAAGCACCACTTCTAGGTCCAGAATACAAAATTCTGCTACATGAGAGCAAGTCGTGAAAACATAACCTAGTTTTAACCTAAATACTCCAAAATTATCACTGAATTACAGAAAAACTAGGAGACTCTGGCACACATGCAACTAGTTGCCTCTGTATAGGACCAGTATCTATGAACAGTCTGCATATCTGATTACAGAAAACAGGAAGCTCTGAAAATCCAGCAAGCTACTGAGCAAGAATGAATACGTTAAGTTCTGAAATTATGTCAAGTTTATTTGCTATTACTTCTGCAATAACGTGTCATCATAGCTTTTCTACATCAAGAACATCTAAGATACAATTCAGCATTGAACTGGAGTTTTACACTGTCCCATACAGAGCAAGGACATTACACAGAGTAGAGAAGTTAGTTTGCCTTTGCAGTCTTAGATTAGGTATCAGTCACTCAGTATGAGAATATAAATTGCCTATCAGCAACTTGTCTGCTAGGCAAGAAGCTCCCATCATCAGATGAGGCCTTTAAGCATTTCACCTGGCAAGACGATTAAATACTTAGTGCTACTGCACCAAGGACAAACAACATTTTAGTTACATTAAAATTATTTCACATAAAACGAAGCTGAAGATATCTTAAAATGAAGAACTTTCATTAAGCGCTTAAAATTTTGCATCCATCTGTTTTAACCTACGAAGCACTTCTCCAACGAAAAGTAATTTCAGTGCACTTATTTTGAAGTGTTTAATAGCTGGTCTTAATAACATGCAGTACAAATAGAAGTTTCCACTGAAGTCAAAAATATTGCTTTTCCAAGTAAAACAAGTTCAAAATTAACTTCAGCTTGAAGTTCTGTTCTGATCTCTAGGTCTAGATTTAAAGTTCATTGACAACAAAACTTTTCAAACAAAGAAACGAATAGCCGGTCCTATATCTTTTTTGGTGAAGGGGAACACAGGCACAGGGGGTCAGGAAATCATTTTTATACAGGAAGAACAAAAAAAAAATCAAGAAGGTTCTTGTTTATTTTAAGCAAGAACATAAAATGCAGCTGTAAAAACTGGTATTGGCAGAAACTTTTGAAGTTTAACTGACAAGATCGCCACAGAACTCAGGAAAAGAACTTTAGTTTTAAGTTGTTATTTTCAGAGAAAAAATTCTAACACCTTTTGCCTGGATTAGGAAAAGGAAAATTAAATTAAAATCTTCTGATACTATACATAAAAACAGCACTTATAAGTTAGCGTTCAAGACCAGAGAACTGTCATGCACTCTCAGCAACATGTGTTAAGTCTCAGTCATAAACCTAAGCCACCAGAACACATAATAAATTCCTATATTGGAGCAAGATACTACTTCTCTTACAGCAGACAATCCTTTAATTTCCCTATTTAGGCTCGTATTTGGAATTTCGTTTTTAAAAAAGGAGAGACAACACTGGCTTGAATATAAATGATTTAAAAAAAATACAAAAAACAGACTAACCAGAGGACTCCTATGGCAACTTTCAATATTTAGAATTAATACCCAAGCTATGTAAAGAGAAAACAGATTCTCCAGAAAAGTGTTCCTAATACCCAACTGTATATGGACAGTAATAAAGTGGCCAACACACACGCAAAGTCACAGGCTAGCTTACTGCATGGTATTACATTTCTCTGCACATCTCTCTCATTTGGAGAAAATACATCTCTCTGCCTAAGTGTCAACTGACAGAAACGTCAGTGAAAATACAAATAAGTAAAGCTGGATGGATAAGGGCAAAGGGGGTGGTTCATCTTCCCAAGACTCAAAAACTGCCAGTACCCTAACTAATGACCACTATAATTGCAAGGCAGAGATTTAACTCCAACTGGGAGAGAACGAACTGTCCAGTATTGCATACAATACCACAGCTCTTCAAATCATGTCACGTGTCAGAAGATTAGCATGGGAATTCTCTTCCCCACTGTGAAGTACCCTTCTTATACCCATCAGTTACTGGCTGCCATAATCCAACTGTAAGTCTGATGAACTGTGTGTATGAGCAGTTAATATGTTTTTGTCTTGTCGCCAAGATGACAGGTTGACTATAAAACAGTCTGAGACACATTAACAGAGTACCATCTGAAACCAGTGTTCCTGTTTTCTCAGCAACTTCTCCCAAAATTGTAAAAATCAAGTTAAGCAAGTTCATCACTCCAAGACAGCTGATCCATCAGGCTAGAGGCACCAGAACCATTGCTTTGGTCGTGTGTTTACAGATGTCCAAAGCAATCAGGACAAAGGGGATAGTCAGTTTGCTTTCAGCAGCCCATTTTTGAGAACTGATCAAAGAACACAGAACTTCCTATAGTATAAGTTACTGAAGCAAATCTGAATTTAAAGTTTTGAAAATTAGAAGCCAAAAAATTACTGAAGCCATATTATTTATTAATTTCTATTAAATATTAAGTCTTAATAATGCCAATATTGGTACTCTACAGGTCAGTAAACTGATCAGTACAAGTGGGTAGCAATGCCTAAGAAAGTACCAGGGAGATATTCTACACACAGCTTTATGGACCTCAAGAAAGACTTGTTTCAGTCTTACATCCCCACTATAAATTACACAACTGAAGACTGTTGTCAAGGACTTGGGTATGAACTTAGAGTCACTTCAAGAGCATTCATGTTAACGACTACTACATGAGATAGGAAGATCTTGAAAACTTTGTTTTAACCATATTCTACCAAAATGAAATAAAATATTATCTTTACCTCTATTCCATCAAAACAAAGTTTAATAACTGGGACAAAAGCTTCTTCAACAGCCTGGGGGGAAAAAAATTATATTTTATTTTCAGTATAGAGAAGAACATTTACAAGCAATAGCTAGCAGGTCTAAACAATCACAACGCAATGCTATTTATACAGATGCTTTTCTGTTTTCAAGTTGATTTTTGTCAGCACTGTCTTCCTCCACCACTGAGGATTTATGCAGTAAGCACTGATTTACTATGTGCTAAAGATCTCTAGACATTAATTATAACCCAAACTCATACCAACCAGCTCTGATGAAGTTACCTAAAGGTCCAACTCTCTCACTACATGTAGGACAGGACCAAGCATCTTTTATTCATCAAAGCATCTCTAAGTATTCTAAGGCCAATCTCTGGGAATTCTTACTCTAAGAGTCCTCTTAATTCTATCGTTTCTGCAGTTAGTATTTTATGAGAAATTACAAGGAGACAACTGTACAACTATGCAGTCTGACTTCACCTAAACCAGATGCACGTCACCAGTCTCCAGAGTCTGAGCATCTTTTCTAGATGTAGTCGTTAAGGTACTTTGACAAACCGTATCCATGATGAAAATATGGAATTTGATGTCTGCTCAGGGATCAGCTAGGAATACCACCTTCCTGAAATGAGCACCTTAACTAAGTGCAGATCTGCAGAGCACTGCTTTTGTAAAAGCAAAGAGAACTGCATACCTTCAAATAAGAAATTTTAGGAACTGACAAAGGCTATACACAGTTCTAAGAGTGTTCCAGTTCTCAACAAAATGAAGTGACCACACTACCCTATGCACTTAGCCTTAGTTAAGGTCACCTTAATATTACTGGTTGGCAGGATGGAGCCTAAGCAAAATATGAAGCTTACAGGTCTCAGACTCACTCACTAGAGCAACCATTAAGAAAGTCTAGGTTCCCGAAAAATGGAGATAGACAAAACTTTCTCAGACCTAGTTGGAATGAATCAAAAGTGTCATGACGCCCTGACCTAAAGGTTATTTGCATCATTGCAGAGCTACACAGAATAGTGTACACAGATCTACCTTACTGCTAAATCAACTACATTAGCTTGAGTTAGATAAGAGCTTAACAAACTTAATTGGAAATTTGAAAATCAGAATCCTCTTAATTACAGCATGTGGATTTAAAGATTACTAAAAGTGTTCAGAAGCATTCAAACAGCTGTTTCAGTGCATATATTACCGCCACATGTTTGCACTACCGTGGTAGTTACCAACTACAGCATGCACAGAATGGAAGAATGCTGCAGACACAGCTCCATTTGTTTTAGGGGAGCAGGACTAAATCAAACAAAGGTCAAGACTTGGCAGCAACTATCTTTATCAAAAAAAAAAAAAAAGAAAAAAAGAATTGCAGGAGAGAAAATTTACTCTGAGCCTACACTGAGAACATTAAAGCTCCCACCAGCTGGCTTAGGGAGGTTTGTCATTTAAGTATACTAGAAACAAAATACTGTATACCAGTGTGTCTTCTATTCCTACAAGGGAAATCTTCATCTTTACATGCCAAAAATCTCGCATCTAATGAGACATACTAAAAATTTAAGTTCCATTTTCAAATGCACAGCTGACAGCCAATATAGAAGGTTCAGTTAACATCAACCACTGTAGTTCTTTCTATAAGCATGAAATTACAAAGTATACTATTATGCTGCTGTTCTTAAAAGTTTCATTAAAACACACAAGTTTGGTCCTGATCCTTTTCAAGCTAACACTTGCATTTGCATCTGCCTACTGCCAGAGAACATGCAGAAATTTCAATTTTGCTGTACTAACACACATGCTAGATCATTCTACCATCCAGAATTTTAAATGAGTGTCTCTATAAAGTGCGAACAGAGAAAATGTGAAAGAATCTCTATTTATTTCAATTATGGTGATAGACTTTGCTGCAGGTTTAACTAAAATTCCACTGCAAGCCTTAACAGTAAAGTTATATTTACTTATTTCATGTGTTATCTTCCACTATTAACTTTTAACATCAGCAGTTCAGTTAGCTGTAACAGGCAGTTCACATACCCTCAGATCTTTTACTTCTTCTTGTTGTTTCAGTTTTTCATAAAATGATGTGAAAAAATCACTTCTTTCAACATGTCTTGGTGCAACACACAGGGCATCAATATCAGCACCTGAAATTGTTTATGAGCACAAGTAAGTTACCCGCAGTTCACACACATGAAATGCCAGCAATAGCCATAAATTTTTTTGAAACCAAACAGGAAAATTTAGTTTCTCTTCCTGTAGAACAGCTCTTATTGGGAATACGAAGTCAAACCAAATGAAAAAAAAATTAAAAAATGTTCATGGCCATTAAGTATACTGAATACATACATAAATTCTTCTTTCAATCATGGAACGTTTGTAGCAATTGTCAAAGAACAAACCATGAGAAGCCAAGCATACAATTTTCTCTATTTTTAAATAATTCCCAATTTTTTGGTCTGTTCCCAACCCATGACAAAAGCATAATACAGGAATTTATTTCTTTTAGAGTGAAAACTAGAGATAGCTGACAAAAATTAAAACATCTGACACCACTTCAAAAGACAGAAAGTTATTGTAACTTAAGTGTGACATTCATATATGCATCATTGCCTCAAACACACGAGTTTTTATTATAAAGTAAATGTTACCTTTTGTATGAACCCCTAATCTATAGGATCCAAATGTAAAGATTTTTCCTCCAACATTTTCTATTACAGACTGTGGAAGATTCTAAATGGAGCAAATAAAATTGGTTATTTTACCTTAACAAGTTATAATGACGTATACAACTTATTTTAAAATAAAAGGCAAAATATTCCACGAAATTTAGATTGTTTAAGGTATAGTTACTACTGAAATAATAATCTCAGCATTTACAGCAAAGACAAAGGTATGCTTGCCACTTGGGAACTATTGTTACATTTCAACTACATTACACATTACTGCCTCAAACTTGATAATTGTTCCAGCAGTTCTACACTTCAGATGCAAAAGCTCTAAAATATTATGGACGTTAAACATATTTGGTTAACACTCAGGCATTTTAGACCGACTTAGAAATTTATTATGGACTCAAATTTAGAGCAACAGAAAAATACTATTTGCACTATCAGTATTTATCAAATTACTTTCAGAGACACCCATTCTACGTTCTTTAGATAAAGTCTGGCTTTGCGAGAGGTATTTATGTTAAAATTGCTTGGGTGCATCTACTAAAGTTCCTAGACTTGTATCTGAAAAACTCTTGACTCCATAGTACCATGGGCAGAAAGAGCTGCCCTTTCACAACAAGATGCAATATTACAATCTGAAGCCCTACATTAATGCTTACACAGGAAAAGACACAAACAAATCAAACAATTAAGTATTTTGCAACGTATATTGGATTAACTTGAGCAGTTTCCAATCTTACACCAGTCAAGATATTCTCACTGGTTTTTTGTAAGGATCAACACATATACAGCAAGGTCGTTCCCACCCATTATCTTGTTCATATATAAATTACCATTTTGTAAGAGAAATGTAGAGAAGAAATACAATCCTAAATATACTCAAAGAAAAACATCTTAAAAAATTTTTTCTACCCCTAAAAAAAAAGCCATTGCCATATTTAGATTTTTTTTTTTTAATTATAGACTTGTAAAAGTTGTGTGTAGGGGTGGCAGAGAGTCTACAGAACTAACATTATAGGAATGACACAAAAGAAAAAGACCCGGATCATAAAGGTGCAAGAAGTCAATTTTAATATCTAGCATTGGTTCACAAAGCCAAACAACCTAAGCATAAAGCATAATATTATACATATATACCTCAACAAAAAGTTAAGCTATATGTCTACCTAGGGAGAAGAGGGTACAATTGAAAATTATTATTACAACTACCATGACTTTTCCCAATATTTATCAGTTTTCTTCTTTGACATGGTTCTACTTTCAAGCAGTGATGCAGCCTGGAAACAAAAGCAGCTACACAAAGGTAGTATTTGTTTTCCTAATTTGATCAAATTTGATCCCCAAATCTAAGATTCATCCTGTCTAGACTGGGAACATATTTTGGAATTCTCCTCCTACAGCAGTCTTAGTATGAGCAGTTCCACAAAAAATACATCCATACCTTGCTTTCACTGATTTCCCGTATCCATTCCTTTACCAGGTTATTCAGTTTTCCCAAAATTAGAATCCTATTGATAAAACAGTAGAATCACAGGTCATGAACTTAGATCAAACTAGTCGTACTTTTTTTAAGACTGATCAACATTACAGAGTAAGTCAACTACAGTAACACTGCAGATCTAATTACCGATCTTGTTATCTTACACACTGAAACAAAGTCACTCTTACAATATTCCCACTATTTTTCCCCTTTAAAGATGTTCGAGTGATTTAAACTCAAAAAATGCAAGTATGCAAGGCCTATACACATTTTAGGTATATGAATTCTACTCACTTTCAAAATAAAACACCTAGAAGAACAGTGAAAAGCAGTACTGAGAGCAAAAAATTTGAGAAGGCTTAATAAGGGGAAAAAAGTACAGGAGCCACTACAACAACACAGTTATGAAGAGAAAGAAATGCAAGCCAGCCTCTGAAATTTAAAAGGTTATTTTAATTCCTTTCTGAGTTCCAAGGTATTACTGTTATGGTGAGGGGGAAAAAAAAAAAAAAAAAAAAAAATCAATATTCCACTAGGTTTTTAAGAAAGAATTTGAAAGAACATAAACATGCTTGGGGTTCACTAGTCAACTACATGAACTTCAGCATAGGGGAAAACCACTGCTAGGGTGAACGTTTACTCACCTGCGTTGCAGTTCTTCTTCCTCTTCAAATACACCATAAGGTTTTAGGGTTTCAATTAATTTCTGGGTAAGCATGCAGTCAAACTCCTTGGGGGCAGCTAAACTGATAGGTGAGGTAATGCCATAATGCTTCTGCAGTTGCTGTGTTTGTGATCCCTGGGTTGTAACAGGACTAATAAAGGCAATTAGATAAAGTTACTGACAGAAACAAAACTTTTCATTATTTTTTCTCATCAGGGTAGCAGACAAGATACACATACTAAGGAAATAAAAAGTTATGCCTACTGTTCGCATTTACCTCCCAGATCAATCTGTGTTAAACCTGTGTTATTAAGGACAACAATAGAATTACCTTTCTCCAACTCTAAATACCAATTGCAGGGTTACAAGGTGCTATGAGGCGTGATCTTTTACATCAGCTGACTTCACACAGTCAAAACATTTACTTAAGTAAGGAGGCTTTACTACATTTTGAGCCCATCAGCATCACACAGTTAGCTTTAAGCCGACTTCTCTGCTGGCTAACACAACAGCTTCATTAGGGGATGGGGGGAGAATATCAGGTTTGTGCTAGACTTTGCGTAGCATGAGTACCAAGGACATAAGCAGTACTCTCTCCACATCCCTCATGTTTCCTTAACATGACATTTTACTTCATGCAAGTAACGCACCACAATGGACTAAACCTGTAAGGACCTAGTTCACTAGTAAACAGGCCAGTTACAAGCCTTTGTAGCATCCTTGCCTTGCATTTTTCAAGCTACACAAATAGATCCAAATAGAGCCAAATCTCAAGCACAAGGATGATACTTCAAGTCAATTCCCCATATTTCAATGCCACAAAAAATGAGAGGAAATGATGCAAAATAACTTCTTGAAATACAAAAGCAAAGTTATCATCATATTGTGAGAACTAATAACAGCTTTCCTAGATGAGCACCCTGGATGAAAAACAGCCATGCAGTTTTCCATAATGGGCATATATTTGTTTGGGATGTTCACATTTGAACACAGCCTTATTTTCAGAACACTTTGAGCTTTAAGGCTAGTAATTCCAAGTGTTTCAAAACTAAACTTGGTCCTGTGTAACATGCAAGTGTTTGGATTCAATGACTACTGCATGCTATACCCACATAGTTAAAACTGTTGAACCGATACTAGCAACAACAAGTAGCCATTAAAAAAAAATCTTAAACATATTCAGTATTGTTGAATATATTATATACCGTAACATTTAAGACAGACAAATTTTAAGCTTAAGAACACTTAGTCTTGCTCATTATATACTTCATAGCTTTAAAAAATACACTACTTAAATCTGTATTTAAAAAGCTCTAAAGGTTACCTGCAGCACTAAATACTAGTTTTACATTGATATATTGATAACTTTCCTCTGAATAATTAGTATTAGTCCCCCACCTTTAATTTTTGAAAATGAGAAATCAGTGGTTTTAAGCATACTGAAAAGCTTCTTTTCTGAAACCAACTTGTTACTTAATCAACCTTTCAGAAACTAACAAAAACATTATGATCTCTCATCAAAATACACATTTCAGAAAATGTGGCTATTATATCAACAGCTATTCCAAAAGCCTTACCAAGAATGAAAGCAAGTACTACCTGAAAGTTAAGGCAATGCTTATGTAGAAATGTTACATCTGCATTATTAAAGTCATACTCTTACTACATAAGATTACTCCCTTTCAAAAGGTACAAAGTAACTTTGTTAATACTAAATGTATAACTAATATTTTCATTCAGATTATTCATTAATCCTTTTTTTCCTGAATTTAATTATTCATTTTACTAGTGCAAAAGCTGTATCATCAGTATGGTCTCCTTCAACTTTCATAGAGATAAGGTCTAAAGAAAAGAGAGTCCTCCAAGTCAAAAATTCAAACTGGCAGTTTATGCAATAGTCCCATTCCTGGCAAGCATAACATTCCCCTGTATGTTGCTGTATTATCAGTCCTTCATGTTTATACATGTTATATACTATTTCTATCATACAAAACCAGAAACAATTTTCCAGGCTAACCACATATTATCGGTGGAAAAACTACAGCACAACTTTGCTTTTACTTCTGTAATCTGTTGTCACTGTCTCCTCAGGATTTCATTCCTCATTGCCATGAAGACTAGGTATTAAAATAGAACATCTTAACTTAAAATTGACAGAAATCAACAAAACCTAATTTTCCACAATGAAAAAATACTAAAAAATAGTATATTTTTTTTTAAAAATGAATCCCTAAGTAATCATGTCTGGAACACTATCTGATAGTGCTTCTGTCAGCTAAGAGGTTTCAATTACCTAATAAAGAATTTGGTAGCAGTAGAACAAATCATACAGACCTTAGGACTTCATGTGTGAATGAAAACATTTTTTTAAAAAAGATCTTCTGGTGAATTACATCAAATACTAATTCCAATTAAGGACAAAGGAAGCCACTAAAACAATTTCTCTTAAAAAAAATAAGTAGGAACGTCAACACAAATAGTAGCTTCAGCCACTTAGTTGCTACTAAAAAAGCAGTCAGAATACAAAAGGTCTCAATACATAAACATCCTTTGGATATTATTTTTACTTATACCACAAAGCAAGTAGTTAAATTCAAACTACAAATTCTCCCCTTTTGCTACCTGTTAATTTGAAAAAATAATTTTGCTTTTAAATTTAATATTTCAGTTTGTTCTTACGAGTTTTTAAAGCAGAAATCTAAAACAACCAATATTTTAGTTTTGTGTAACAATTTCCTGAAAGTCTACTGTAATTTTCACCCATCCATAACTAGAAACTGTATCCAATTCAAAAGGTATTAGACTTCGTTGAAAGTGCTGACAAAACACAGCCTGGCAGAGGCTGCTCCTAGATTTCAAAAAAAGACTCAATGTCACTCAGACCCAGATTCTATAAAACTGACTCCTGAAGTCAGTAATGCTGACAGAGCCCTCTCATCCCCCTGGCTTGTGAGGGGCATGCTTCACCAGCTCGAGAACTAAAACTTAAAAATAATCCTTTACCTTGCCCCCAAAATTACAATACATAAAAACCAACCAAACATCAGATCACTTCCCTGATCTGGTTTACAGCACAGTCCTGACAGTGCAATGTGCGGGTCTGTCTTCACAAAATACCATGATGATATGACCTAAACCAGGGTTATCTCCAACCCCTACAGGACCATCAGAGCAGGGTCAGAGGGCACAAAACAAGCTCTGAAACTGTTCCCTGAAACAACAGCTTTAACCACCTACTAAATCGATCACCTCATATACATATTCAGGAATTGTTACACAAAAACAGTTGCAGAAGTTACAGCTACTGCTTTTATATTCATGTATTTTATAAGAATGAAATAAGGATGTTGTCAACAGCACAGGATCTTCCCACACACCTGTGCCTGAAGGTTGAAGATTTAACAAGAACACTTCCACTGGGATGGTATCACTTCCTCAGCACAGTTGCTTTCTGGAACATTTTACAACTCCAGAAGATACAATCAAGCATATATTAATACTGAAGAGAATACAGGTTATCTCCAGCTAAAAGTATTTAAATTGAAGCTCAACTGTTTACACCTGCTGAAGTTCAGGCTATTCTAAGATTTCTGTAGCACACCAAAAAGCTATCAGAAAAGTGCCTTTATAAAACAACAAGTGTTATTTGGCAAGAAAGTTAATTTATTGCATCCTTAAATGAGTTTAACAAAGTGGTGCTAGGTAACCCATGTTCAGTCATTTGAATGACAGCAAGTAATGAAAGTTACTACAAAACAAACAAGTGAAGGTATATCTTCTCCCTGCCCCCCTACCTTCCACAAAATGAAGAAACTTCAAATAAAGCACTTGCTAGCTGCTTTTTAAATTAAAAGTAAATTATCACTGAGAGATAAACTTTAAGTGCTAATTTTTTCAACTCTGATGTTGTATTTACATGTTACATTTTAGCCAGAAAAATGCTAACGACCAACACTGCTAGACTTATCTTTTACTTTTTCCTAAACCTATGAAGATCACACTCTACTCCAATTCATTCCCTCTTGAAAAGACATATGGACGTTCTAGTTTTCACCTGTGACATGTCATGATATCACTTTTTGAATCCCTTAGTTTAAGCTACCAAATTTTTTCAAAGTGTCAATGATAACCTACCTGAGAAGATTAGAGAAGTTAACGTCTTGTGGGGTGGAAGGGTGGCATGTCAAGTCTGCTAGTCATTGAAGTTAAGCATTAACAAAACAGTATTAAACAGCAACAGAAAGTCCCATCCTAGCTACTCAATGCTGTCAACAGAAAAGGCAGATTTGGCAGACCTTTTCAAGGTCTGACACTCAAATCAAAGCTTGTTCAGGGCTTGCTTTAAAAACAAAAGACAAATCTTTTCTTTTTAACATCACCAAAAAAAAAAATATACAGTTCGGGACTTTTTTTTATTTGTTTCTAGTCAACCACCCATACACATTAAGATCTTGCTCTCACTCAGTTGTGAACATGAGCTACCTGTTAGTAGCATAAATACACAACAAAGGTGCAGAAAATGAGACAGTTAAATTTAACATGCTATTATTGCTGCACTGGTTTCACCTGAATTTTTGAAGAGCATATGTTGCCAGTTTAAACTATCTGCAAATTGGGCAACAGCTACAGTGGTTTAATTCTGAAGTGTTATGATCCAATATAACTCAAATATTAATTAATCTAATCACTCAGATAGATGCACATGTACCTTTTCCCCTCATATAAAAACACACACACACAGAGTTCTAGCCTGTACTAAACTGACAGCAGTACAGCTAAATGACTTTTTCTTCAAAACCCAAAGTTTTGGTAGGCAGTATCTTCTTATATTGTTATCAATAACTACTGAATTAAAAAGAACAAAGCCAGGTAATATGGCAACTACTAAAACCATTTTACAACAGAGTGCAGAAGTGGAAGAAAAACCCAAAACACAGAAATAAAGCTTAAGAGGCTTTATAGTTTCCAGAGCTGTACATCTTTAAACCCCTTCAAATGGAAGTGACTACACATTGTTCTAAGGTAGAGAGGGAAAGATTGTGAGATAAGAGAAAAACCTTCCAATGCATCTTTAAAGATCAGGTTAAATCCTGAACACACACCCACAAAAACTGAAAATAGAGCAAATGTGGGTTTATCTATACAACACTGCCCCATGCATAACTTAGAGTTAGATACAAATCTGAAGTACTGTACTACTCTCTTGGCTTACAACACTGGAACCTTTCTCCATCCTCAGAAGAAACAAGAATCCTGTCAGGAACTTCTTTTTCAAGCATGGTATATACTTGAAAACCCCTGCTGTTCTAAGCACTTTTTCCTCTTCACTGGATATTCCACCCCAGTTCTACTGGTAATACTTTCATCATGTTACTGAGTTAAGATTTTATGCTTCTTATCACAAAACAAAATACAGTTGCAATCAGCACCACATTATCTAAACGTCATATTCCTGAAATCTGGGATGCTTCACAGAAATAAAAGACAACACAAACTGAAATCTAAAAAACAGATGCCATAATATTTAACAAATTACAACAGTTTGAATCCTGCCTAAGTTTAAAACTCATCTCTGATCCACCCTGAAAGAGATCTTAACCACCAAAGATCTAGCTCGTCTAAATGCATGCCCAGTGCATGTAAAAACCCTCCCTTCCAGCTTTTGGCCATGAGGCCTTGCTTTTGCTAGAAGTCACATAACCCCTTTCATATATCACTAAACCTCAGCTGAGAATTAAGTCTGTCCAGACAAGCATGCACAGTAAGACCAGTACTGGTGACGAAAGAGAAGCCATGGGCTGTGTCTTAAAATAGTGCCAACAACCCACTGAACACTTAGGTCTGAACTTTTAACTTCAGTGAGGACCTTTGGCTCATTCAGTCTTGCCTCCAGATACCAAGACAAAACACACAACTTAAGGAATCTCAGTGAATATCCTCTCTTCTCTATTTGCTTCTACTGATCACCTCAGTAAAACTCAGTCTTTCTTATTTACTGATGTAAGATAGAAGTAGTACTGGCCATCACACCATCTGGTCAATCGGTTGGAGCTAAATTCACAAAGCTCAAACTCCACTGTGTGAGTTTCAGAGGAAGTGTTTCAAAGGGCTTTGTTTTAAAGTCTCCTCCAACAAGGACTGACTTCGGCAATTTCAGATTAAAGTTGCTCGTTTAATACTAACACCATCACTCCACACAAAATTTCAAAAATCTAAGCTGGAAATCTTAATGAAGTCTGTGCAGATCAGTTACTGGGGAACATGTTTTAAATGGTTAAGACCATCCAGCTGTCCTTCCTAAACAAAAGTTTCAGTATCTAGCAGAAAACTGCTGTATCGTTTAGACCACGAATTTTTCAACAGTAGGTATGAGATGTTCAAGATACCTGAAACAGATTTGAACATGGGCATTGGAGCAATGACAGGGAATAGACCTATGGAAGAAGAGACTCACCTATGGCAAAAGAACATTCATACACATTCTGCTAACCTTTGACTTAAACCTGAGTTCCTTCTGTCTCTTTTGTTTGAGCAGAAGAATAGTGAAGGCAGCATGTCCAGACACACACACCCATCCACAACATTCTTACAGTTTCAAAATAAGTTTCTCAAGTTTAAATAAAAGAAACTTCTACTGAACTCTGCAAGCAGCCCTTGAACCAAAAATGAGGTTTATTGCTAGTTTGGAGACAAAAAAACTCCAGAGGCAGCAATTTAAGAAATTCGGTAAAGTTGAATTAGACGATATCAAGAAGTAGCAAACTAAGAACTAGGAATTCCATTAAATGTTTCTCTATAAGAGATTATTTGTCTCAGCAGTGAAATTCGCTCAGCCCAAAATAACAGGGTTTACAAGTTCTGTGCAGTAACTCCACGTTAACAGGTATAAAATCAGTCTTTTCCAGAATGACATTAGAAGACTGAAAGCTACTGCAAAACCACATATACTTGCCATCCAGTTCCTCTGTACTATACCTAACAAATTAATCCTCAGTATAGACTAATTTCTTCCTGATTAATAAAGCTACCTCTTTAAATTAAGGCAACTGTCCTTCTGAAGTAAGGTCCTGTGCTTTGCAAAGTTAGGAATAATTTAATTCCTTCCATAACACAGTTTATAAAAACCTGAGCGCTCTCTGTTCAGAAACACAATTTATCCACTCCCAACCAGTACAAGCCATTTTAAATATAGTCTTGTACTACTTCTGGCATACAAGTTGACAGTCATTAATTAAAAGTCAATAAAATAATGACTCTGCATATGTCTAATGCAAAGTCCAGTGAAAGAAAACAAAGTCTTACTTCAGAAGTGAGAATAAGCTTGACTGTCCACAATAAAGACTGAAAAATATTAATGACATTCCCAAACTAATATGGAAGTTATCAATTCCAACAATAGTTAAAGTTTACAGCACTTATAGTACTTTCAAGGGTTCAGATATATGACTCAATACACTTTTCCACTTCTGGTTAAAAAAAAAAAGTCCTTTGCAATGATTTCAGCAGATACGGAAGATCAGTGAAGAAGCTAGAAGTGCAGTAATATCAGTAGCTTAACAAGAAATGGACTCATAGTGCTATTTGTCTATTTGGAGGGTCATAAAAAGACTACATCATTAATTCACCCAAATGTAGAGCTGCTTCACTCAGTCAGTAGCCTTTCTGCGCAAAACCTAGCCCTAACTGAAACATATGCACAGCTTAGTGAGCTTCATTTCCTCCTAGCATTTTTCAGTTAATACAGTGCAGTATCAATAATGCAATACACCTCTTGAGAGCTCTGAACTGATGCTTTTCAAGCAAGTGACGACAATCTCTGCTTGTATGGGAGATCAGCTCTGACTAGGCCTGTCAATTGTAAACACCATGCTAAAAAATGAAGTTCAAAAGATGTCTTGAAAGTTCAGGAGAAAGAAAAAAAAAAAAGGAATTTTGTTTGTCAGCTTGAAAGTTGCAGTGACACAAGGTTGTTCTACTCTCACTCAAAAAGATTACTATCCAAAAGCATGAACCACCTATGGAAAGAATTATACAGAAAAGGAACTTCCTAAGCCTGCCTTTTTTTTTTCTCTCCAAACTTAAGTTAGAGGTATCATTTCATAAACTCAAGAATTAACATTACTAGCATTGCAACTTACATTAACACATTCACTTTGAAGTCTTGACTGAATAACACAAAGTCAATCATTCCAAGCATACAAATGACTGAACAAATGCAGAATTTGAGGAAGCTTTGCTTTTCCTAACTAAAATAAATCTCTTGTATTAGTGAAGTTGCCAAGGAATTTTTACACTGAAAATAGCAACATATTAGTGCAAACATAACTATGTAATGTTATTTAACAGTTTCTAGTTAAGTATCATAAACACCTACATTAAGAAAAATTATCAAGTCATTCAAAACTTGTCAAAGTTGAAGATTGTTACTCTTAAAATTCATAGAAGTAGCTCAAACTTTAAAATGTTGTTATTACACATTTGGAATTTATTTAGTCACAAGAAAATAAACTATGAATGAAAGCAGGCAGAATAAACACCCTCCCATTTTCCCGAGGCCAGAAAGTCTAGCCAACTTCAAAGTTGGTTTCTGGTAATTTTTCAGTGCCATAATGAACACGTGCAAAACTTACCCTATAAAGGTATTGCAGCCTCATTACAGAAGCATCAGAAACTACCTGGCATAACCCTTTTCCCTTCTACATTCACCCACAATGTTTTTCCTGATATAAACTCTTTCAGTTAAGCTAGCCTCGTGTTATCTACCCCACGACTAACCTAGCAGTATTTTAGACTGAATAAAACAAGTACAACAGGCAAGCACGGTTATTCTTCACATAAAGTTTACACATTTAAAGCAACAGTGAATAATCCCAAATAACAGCAGTGAAACAATAGTGAATAATCCTAAATTCTTTATTTCTTCTTCAATGGCACAAAAACAAGCAAACAAACAAACAGGCAAAAAATCAAACCCAACACATAAACATGCCTTATTCTTAAAGCCACTTGACCACCTACCCATCTCTGGGTCCCTCGACTTATACAGGATAATAAAATTCTAACATTATGCACTACGGAACCGAGGAGCAGGAAGTTCAGCCGTCTCAACCCGGAGCCGTCAAAACGTCAGCAAGAGAAAAAAATAAGAAAAAAAAGGGGGGAAAAAAAAAAGCAGGGGGTGGGGTGAAGGAAATCAGCGAAAAAAAATGGGATGAAACTATGTCCCACTTCGTTATTCATGACCACCGGCAGGGTCACAGCACGGCAGGTCCAAAGCCCAAGGCCCACTTTTTCAGCACG
>NW_010128338.1:4730-23240 GCF_000699245.1 Pterocles gutturalis | reverse complement strand
TCTGTCTCAGCTTAACCCAGGACACATACTTAGCACTGTAGCCACATCACGCTAAAAGTATGTTGACCTTTCCTGATCCTTCAGCCCCAGCAGCCCTAGGTGTTGCTGGTATTTGGATAGGAAGCCAGCTGGAAGTGGTACGAAAATGCTTTAAAGCACAAAACAAGAATTCTTGTTCAGACCATGCTTCACCTCAAAGAAGCTAAATAAGCACTATCTGCACTTGTTTCTGACACTGGAGCTGGGCTAAAAGGTGACAAAATGACAAGGATCTGATTCTGGAATCAGGAGCAAATGGATTAGGCATTGTACAGGAATAAAAAAAAAAATACAAAATAGGAAGATGATCCCTAACTAGACAGTTCCTCACCTTTGTGGGCAGTGTACAGATAGCAGTGGGAAATTATAGGTTAATACCTCCCAGAGAGTGAAGGAAAATAAGAAATAATGAACTGACTACAGTGAAATACTGTCAGAACCCGTCCACTGCTGGCTTGTGATTAGGTATGCAGTTCCAAATGAGAAATGGCACAAAAGTCATTGTTATAGACTGAGTCTGTAACAAGGGATTGGCATCTTACTGAACTGCTATGCGAGATGCAAAATGTATTTACCATTTTTTTAAATGATGACTAAAACATTTTGGTGACTAAAAACATTTTAAAAGTGCATAGGAAATTTATGTGCCTCTCAAAGATGCATTTGACAGTAGTGGTTTCAGGCTTGATGCTGTAATGGTTCAACTCCATGAATGAAGCAAACTGATTTGTAATGTGATAGAGTCACCAGAGCCATCAACACATTTACAACACATGCCTTTTCCTCAGCCGATAACACTGTAGTTTATGGTGGATTTTGGCTGAACTCGAAGTAGAAAAGAAGACAAAGATTGGAAAGCAAATGGAAAAGAGTCCAACATAAGGAAAGCACAGTTGCATCCAAGTTTGGAAGTTGAGCAGAAGTATGGGGAGGATGAAAAAGGCCACATGTATCTTGACAGTCTTAGTAAATTTGAGAGGTATATTCCAGGGGACTCGGCTTGACTCCTGATTGAAGGAAAATCTGCGTGTGAGTGGACAACATTGTCATCTTTTTATCTGCTAATGTTTGTTGGCATAAGAAACATCTCCCTGAATTGTATCTGTCCTGCTCTCAGAGCAGAATTGTCCAGTGCCAGCTAGGCGCCTATGTTGCTGCTGTGACTGGGAAAGTTAATTGTCTGAAGAAGTCTATGTAGACAACCCAGTTGGTGGGCAGATATCTAAACTGAGATTTCTGTCTCTTCTGTCTGTCCCCTGGATTATGAATTAGGTGTCTGTATGAGACTGTCACCGGTAAGTCCAATGCATTTCCTGCACTTTGAGGTCTAAATTGTGGTTTTGGATATAGGTGAATGACTCACTGTTTTAAAATGCTGGGTTATACCCGACACTGACACACTGACCTAGTAGTTAGAGTACATACCCCAGAGGAGGAAGACTTGTCTTCTATTCTTTGTTCAGCCTTAAGATGTTTAAATATGCAGATACCATTTAAGTTCAAATGAGCATGTTAGATATTCACAGTCTTGTTGAAGCTAGACTGAAATGCTGCCAACAGCATGAGATTCATGTGGTCAAGGAGACATCTTAGTTCCAGTCTCTGGTCCTCAGACTGTTTTGTGCACTTCTTAGCATTAAAAACACAGTAGAAGCTACTAAATAAAGTTTCAAAAGTAAGTATTTTGGGAAAGCTTGAGACCAAGCTTAGCTCAGTGTCCTCATTACTACACTCACAGATTTGTGTTCATCTGCAAAATAAATAGAAAATGGTCTGTCTTTGTCCTCTTCTGTATCATTTGGTAAATAGGGTAATTCTAGAGATTTCTGCAGTGGTCAGAGATCCTAATATCCTGTGGACATCCTTCTTTCCTTAGGAGACAGTGGCAGTAAGTCTTTCACCATGTGGACAGTACTACCAGTTCCTCTGTTTAAGAAATCTGCTAAAATAGATTTGTAATGAGACATAAATTAAACCTATTCAATTATCGCATGATCAGGTCATCTTTTTTGTTGAGAAACTCTAGATGGCAGGATGGAGATTTTGAAATGTTTCTACTAGACTTGGTTAAGACTTCTCAGGTGATACTATTAAATGTCTGTCATATCTGATGGTGCTGGTACTGCCAAGGAGAAGGCATTCATCAGCAGTTTGTGAAATGATCTTAGTTTAGTTCATTCCTATGCTATAATTCCCAAATTACACTGAGACATTATGGTGACAGGTACTTCGAAGACTTCCATGGAAGTTTGATTTCATATGGTTGAAACTTTGAGAAAATGAGAAATTTATTCTTCTGTCCTGTACACAACAGAATTTTGTTGACACTGTGTATTAACATTGCCCAAATAACCAAAAGATGTATGACAAGTCATGATTTCTATTCAGAGGTATCCTGTTGCCTATCCAAAAAAGTGAAGCAGAAATGTAATTGTGAATGTCAACTAAATCAGATATGACACATGTGATTGTCTAGGCAAGTGACTTGGGCAGCTGTAATACAGAGAACTGACAGGTCCTGCCTTGGGCAGAGAGGAAATGTTGACACACCTGCATAGTCATATATTATCAAGAAGTAAAACCTGCAGTTTCATGCTCTGGTAGAAAGTGGCATTTCTCATCTAAAAAACATTTGATTATTCAAAAGACTAGGACCTGGGCTAGGGATAGATTACATTCTTTGTATTCAATATCCTTGAAAAAGACAGCTTACCAGGGATTCAAAGATTTTTTTTTACTTTTGTATTGACTAAAGCTATTATAGGAAAGTAAGTAATAAGGCTGTTGTTATCAAGTACCAATATTTTTGAAAGCTGATCCCACTAAATAGCTCCATTTCTGTCCCTGGTGGCTATCAGTAATGAAGATGCAATTGCATTTTGTCATACAGTTAAGATATGATTATCAATAGACAGTTCATCCAGTTTTGTCTTAATTTTCTGCAGATGAACAGATGTAAATTGGCTTTGTGCGGAGTCAGGTGTGGTCTGCAGGACATATGTACTCAGGTGCACTGCCATGAAATGCAGGTAATCTGTCCAGTAGTACTTTATACCCTGGCACAAAGACAGAGCAGAAAAAGCCCACAAGGGAACATCTTCAAGAGACTTCCAGATGGTTCTATACAGGCAGCCTGGGCCCAGCTTGATTTATTTGCTTTGGCTAAGTGTGGATATAGCATTCAACTGAACTAGAAAGCTAGTCAAAAGCCTGGAGCACTGGGGAGCACAGCACAGAAATAAATGTGACTCTGTAATATGATTCCCAGCGCATGCTTTTTTAACTACTATACTCTTGGTTATTCCATGACTTGGGCATCACAACTCCCTTTTATATATAAAGAAAGAGAGAATTATATATGGAAATACATCAAATGCATAAAAAGGCATTCTTACTTCCTGCTCCTGGTGATCAAATATATCTTAAGTATTGCCTGGCATTATTTCTGTGTATTGAATTCCAGGTTGTGATTACTTCTCTTTTTCTCTCTGTTGCATTTGTTCTCCTATATTTCATCACATGATTTTATTTATAGGTTGTCAAGGGTATCCAGAAAACCCTGCTCCAAGGTGCTGTTAAGTTAAAAGAAATAACTAAAATTTTTCAACTTCAGAAGTAAGCTTTTGGTGCATGGTGCCTGAAATTCAAGATCACCTGTGACACAGTAGCTGGGGAAGTACTGGCCCACACGTGGGCTGTTGCATGAGTGTGGCTCTGTGGCTTTGAAATAGCCGGTTGACACTGACACGGGAGAAGGCATTACAGACAGCCACTGGCTGACACCTTGCTTCAGGAGCGTGAGGCTGTTGACACTCGGATGCAGACACTGCTCCTCACTGTCTGTGTTTTGTAAGTAGAAAACTGTTATTTCTGTTTCTCTGAGTTTGCAATGAGTAGGAGTAGTTAACACCTACCAGAAAACCTGTCACATTCTCAGGTCATACTGGGCCAGAACAGGACTTGGGCAATATCCTTCATGGTTCCCATTGTTCTTGACCCTTTGTATCTAACAGTAAGCAGAGAAGAGCCATTAGAAACGAAGTGCAGCCTGGGAGCCCAGAAAGAAGATTCCACCATCATGAGGCAGAATTAAAGCAGCTGGTTCAGAGATTTAGCCAGTGATAGGAAGACACCAGTGATGAAACTGTAGCTGCATGATTGAACATGCCTTTTATCAATTCAGAATGACATCAGTTTCAGTGGGATTTTGCAGGTCCTACATGGAAGGTGGTAGGCCTCAAGAAACACTTTCCCACAAAGTATTTTCTCAGTTAAGTGATGGATGTGAAAGTAGATTTGAAAGGGATATTCTCTTTCTATGATGCGTGACATGCCATTTTTTCATTAAATGAAATTAAGGAGACAAATATCCAAACCTGTTTCCTTGGGTGCAACCAGGCCCCAAAAATCACCTCGGTTACAGCAGTCACCCCTGCAAAATTACTGGAGGGACCACTTTAGAAAAATGTATTCAGTGTGACTGCTGAAATATTTCATGCTACTTCTCATTGCAATACTATATTTCTTAGAATGGTTTCAATTATATATAGTGAGTCAGGGCTTGTCTATGGGGAGAATGAAGCTGGCTTCAGACTTTTAGGTGGAAATTTTTCCCTGTGAGGGTGGTGAGGCACTAGAACAGGTTGCCCAGAGAAGCTGTGGATGCCCCATCCCTGGAGGGGGTCAAGGCCAGGCTGGATGGGGCCCTGGGCAGCCTGCTCTAGGGCTTGGCAACCCTGCCCACAGCAGGGGGGTTGAAACTAGATGATCTTTAAGGTCCTTTTCAACCCAGGCCATTCTAAGATTCTATGGTTCTATGATTTTGAATTTTACAAGGACAGGGGCTGGGCCTCAGTCACTCCTGCCAGGGGGAGCATGAGTGCCTAATAGCTGTTTCTGTTCCTGCTGCTGTTGGGTGGATGACAGAAATGGTGGCAGTGCCTCCAGAGTGCCACCTGCCTCCGCCTGCAAAAACAGCCGCCATCCTGTCCAGCTTGTGTCTCACTGGGTGGCAGAAGCTGGCATGGCTTACTAGGGCTGCTCTTGTCCTCATCTGGCCAAGCCCAAGGACTGGTGGCTTTAGGTGCGTCTAGAATGGGTGCTGACGAGAAAGCTCGGGGGAAAGGTTATGCAGCCATTGCTGTTCATAGTTGGTCAGAACTGTGGTTTCCAGACAACTAAACTTCCATTACATCTGGATGAGACCTGACAGGACTTTGAGGAAAGAGCTCTGCTTACTGCTCTCCGTCATGTGCAATACTAAATATCCTTCTTGGCCACTGAAAGCAACAGGATCTTTGGTATTATGGATTTTTCCATGCTTGACTCCGAAGTACCTGACAAGTCCTTCAGAACATGAGTTTTCATTTATGTTCCCAGAGAGGAGAAAAGGGTTTGAATATTCAGAACCAGGACTTCTGAAAAATGTTGCAGTCCAATGTAATGGTTTTATCAAACTTACATACATACTATCGCATAGGCTACATGATGTTTAAAAATATCCTGTCACTTATAAAGTCCTGAAAAACAAGGTTATTCCATTAACAGGCCTGTTGAGAATTGCAAGGCAATATGGCCAATGCATTAATTCACTCTGAGGCCTTGCTACCACAATCCATCATTATCAGGCCCAGAAGTGTAAAGATAGCATGACATTTAATGGCATATAGAGACATAAAAATCTGGAAACTGCTGCAACTTCTTATAAGCCAAGTAGAATAAAACATTAATCAAAAAATTCAAGAGATAAATGGTTATGCAAGAAATCAAACCACGTGCGTCACTGCTACTTCCTTCACACTTCTATTCCGCTATCAACAAACCCTCAGAACAGCAATCACTGCAGCTAGCAAAACTGCTATCAAGGCTGTTACAACTGAACAGATCTAAAAAAGACTGAAGTCCTAGGAAGAGGGATAAGAAGTGAGCAGTATCTGGGACCTTTGTTTTTCTTTGTTGATTGGTAAATAACAGAAACAGGAATGGACCAGGAAGAATTGTGCAAGAGCTCTTGGGAATGGGGTGCTCTACAGTAGGAGGAAAAAGGAGCACGGCAGAAAGATGAATATTGGCTTTGGGAAGGGTTGGAAGCGTGCTAAAGTGGAAGTCAAGAAGAAAGAAGCTCTAGGTAGTAGGTAGTGCCCTCTCTCTTCTCTAGAAAAAATGTATTGCTTGTGCCCACAAAGAACTGTCCTTTACCGTCTGTCTGCCTAAACCATGGCATGTGCTCTAGCAATAAAGGAATATCTATGAAGACCAAATGTATTTGGGATGCCAGCCATCAACCTGTGTTTAGTAGAAGAGGGGTCAGGCCTGGAAAATTTGGCAAAATCCAAACCTGATGATCCAGCTCTCCCCTGGACTCATTAACAAGTGCCATATCACTTAGCCTGTGCTCTGCCAGGTCATGATTTCAAGCTAATGAAAAACAGAAAAGGGAGAGTTACAGTACAATTGCCTTGCTGGATGGCCACAGCTCTGCCCACTCTTGGAATCAGTCTTTTGGGTTTTTCCCACAGTAAAGTATATGTAAACCTACTAGATGTCTGTGCATCAAAGATAGATGTACCTTGCTCTTGGTATTGCATTGAAAGGGCATATACTGGAAAGCTGCAAAAAAATGGATGGGGAGGAGGGGTCAAATGAATTTACTGTGATTTGTAAGAGGAAGAGTCCTTCTTTCTTCATGTTCTACATGATGGATGCAGCAAGGGAAACTAGTGTTTTTGATGGCATCAGCAACATAAAGAGGAAGAAGGGCTGGGACTGGGTGCTGAGATACCTGCTTCTGCTCCCTACCTCTGGCTCAGGATTTTTCTTTCTTTTCCAAGTCCTTTTCTTTCCAGGAGGACTCTGAGGGAGACTGATGGTAGAAGAAGAGCTAAGGCATACTGAAGGAGAGATTTCTTTGTGCTTGTTCATTCCATACACTGTGCCCAAACGATTATTCCTTCCTGAGTTTGGGTCCCTCCCTCCCAAGCTGCTCCCATCTGTCTTATCTTTAGAAACAATTTAGGGCTGCACTGTGCAGTACTGACAGGCTGAATGCATGCTGTAGGCTCCTAGATATACATCCTTTTCTGCATAACTCCACCTCTTTACCTGGACAGAGGGTGGGTTTGTTGTTTTTAGGAACTTGGCTCCCAATCAGCCTCATGGTGTAGCTAAATAACACCCTGGAGACAAAACTAGCTTTAGAAGTTCCTGCCTGCTGGCTGCACATTTTTTTTTTTTATTTCTTTCTCTCCCTATTGCAATTAATTGCCCTCTCAGCTGTGCTGCTATAGATGATCCTGAGGCCATAAATGTGGAAACAGTCCTCGTTAAAATAGCCTCTGATTTCAAAACCAATAAATGGAACTTGTGGAGTCTCCATCCTTGGAGACACTCAAAAGCCATCTGGGCATGGTCCTGGGCAACCTGCACTAGGTGGCCCTGCTAGAGAAGTGGGTTGGACGAGATGAACTCCAGAGGTCCCTCCAACCTCAACTATTCTGTCATTTTGGGGTTCTGTAAAATGAGGTTAAATCCCCATCACCTGTTCAGTAATAGCAGAAAGGTAACTGAATCAGCGGGACCAAGAACATTGTAAAAGGACTGTGTGTCTCATCTGTGTACCCCAGCACAGCCTGGCTATGCTGAAGCTTGCTCCTTCATACAAGGCTGGAAGAAATGGGTTTTTTAGGGTCAAAACCAGGCAGCAGAGTCTAGCCTGAGTCCCTTGCTTCTATATATCATCTTGGCTGTATCCAGGAGCAGAATTTTCAAGGATGCTGATACAGGCAGAGTAGGAATTGCACTGTGAGTACATGGATATCATTTTCAGAGGCTGGAACACACCACCTTGAAACCAGACTGCTCACAAGCTGTCTTGGCTTTGTCATGTCAATTTGTACCAAGAGGTACTGGAAAGTCATCTTCTGCAACCAATAACATTTACGACCTTTTAAATATTCCTTTTGCTGAGTGGCAGTAAGTGAGAAGATCAAAGCTCAGTGGGTGATTTAACTGGAGAGATTTGAGCCATAAGTAGGAAATTTATATCCAGTGAATTGAGAGGGTAATGTATCTTGGAAACTCATTGAAAAAATGGTAACAAATCAAGGCTGTGAAGCCTAATGGGAGCTTTGATGAGGTACAGAAAATTTCAAAGCAATCTCAGAGTGCACCTACATTTGAAAGCACTTGGAAAAACAAGCTGTTACTTAAGAAATTATTCCCACTATAGTATTGGGAACTCATTGCAAACAGTTTCATACATAAAATGTCTAGAATCCGGATTCACTGGGGTCTGATGAGTGGTATGAATAACACTGCATTAGTCTTACTGTGTTTTCACCTAATCATTGGCTGTAGGTAATGCTTTTTAAGGCAAAGGAATGGTATTATCTGACAACATAAATAAATATTTAAATCAGGCTAAACCTCAAAGAAAGATGCAATAGCTATTTGTCTGCAGCTGTTCTTGCGACTGCAGTTTGTGTGCTTTTGTTTGTGTACTGACAACAAAAGCTGAGATTTATCATACTTTGATTTAGACACTTCACTGATGTATCTTAATGCAGAGAGAGTGTTCCCAGGCTACATCCCTCGTGAAGGAGAGGTGATGTCAGTGGAGGATGATTTAACACACTGGTGCACCTTGGGGAGACAAATTGGTACGTAAGTAGTCTGAATCGCCTCTCTGTCTCCCTTGCCTACAATGATAGCTTGAATTTTGAGGGTCCTTAAGTGCAGCAACTCAATTCTGTATCTAAACCTTACTGAAATGAATCGGGGTGCAAGTCCTTGATATTTACAACTGATCAGTGATGACTCTCCATTCATTGTCCATCTGTCTTTTTCTGCTCATTTTTTCCCATGTAAATCTCTGGAAATGATGTAGTAATTGCCACACACAGCTGTATAACTTCTCACTGTTGCTCCTTTGTCATCTCCAGACCCGATGTTAATATTCCCTTCATATTCTGCAGTAATGCTGGCCACAAGACAAGTCAATTCAGGCAGGGCATGGACCTAGGGTTTGTCCCTTCATATTCTGCAGTAATGCTGGCCATGAGACAAGTCAATTCAGACAGGGCATGGACCTAGGGTTTCCTTTCAAGGATGCATACGTGATCCTTGGGGCGGTCAGTCACAGAAGAAGCCATTTGTTCATTGTGCAACAGAAAGTCTGCTGGTTCTGTTTCCCTTATATTCCTTCTGGAGGAATTGCTGATAAACTTAGAAAATATATTTTATTTTTATCTTAAAGTAACACCAACAAACAAAATATCTAGAGAAAACTGGATAAAGCATAACAACCCTATCTCTGTATCAAATGCGTGATTTAGCTTCTGTGCCACTGAGAATTTATCTAGGAGATTCCTTGCAATGAACAAAAATATACCATAAAGATGAAATACATTGTCTGTCCTTCTCCTGAAAGAGCAACAGCCAGGGACTTCACACTCAGGCAATCTGATACTATAATAGGGAACCACCTAGATAACACTTCACATACCAGCTTTGGAATTGCTACTGTTAGAAAACATGATAATAGATTTCCTACTCATTTTCTGCATCTCATGAGACTGGTAAGGTACTGGAAAGATGAGGAGCAATGCCTTTCTTTATAATACGGTATAATAAATTTTTGTTCTGAATAAAAGAGAAAACCAGCTTACCTCTAAGCAATAGCAATAGGATGTGGCTGGTAATCTAAGAAGTTACAGAGCCATAAGAGGATTTTGAAGTTTAAGTGGTGAAAAGAGTTTATAAAAGAAAGGTCTAGAAAAAAGGACAGTTTAATTCCCTGTCTTATTGCTGGGTACTAGGGTCATGTGCCTAAAACTTGTTTTACTTTTCTTTGTAGACACAGTATTATTTTCTCCTTGATATCAGTGACGCGGTACTTTTAAATTCATTTGAAGTAATAAAATATGGAACGAGGAGAACTCCTCTTATCTAGCATACAACTATATGCAGATGATTGTATCTTTCTTCATGTGTCATAAAGCGTACAGAAGAGTGAAGAGTAAATTTAGAGTTTGTCCAGGAGATGTCTCTCTCTTCCCAAAATATGCCAAAGCCGTTTGTGTTTCAAGCGATCTATCCTGCATTACAGATGTTGGCTCCCTTAGCCTGCAGTTATGACCTCGCAAGAAAGCAATACGCAGTCTGACCGCTACGTATGCTGTGTTCTGGTGTGGGCTTTGGCTGTCGTTTCCAGTGCAAACGCCTCATTTTTAGGTCAATGTTTTTAAAAACCATGGGAGCTGAACAAACATTTGTGCTGCAGCCTTGTTTTTTCTCACGCACTGCAAACTTATGTGGTAGGCTAACTTGCTTGCTTTCTACGACCAAGTAATTTATTGTACAATTCTGCCACTGCAACCAAAGAAAACACAGTGATATCAATGGATTTTAGGGACATATGAAGCTCATGGGAGCCTGAATATGTGCTATTATTCTGCTAACAACTTAACGAATGTAGTGTGAACAGTAAATAATTCAATATTCTCATTGAAATACAGCACAAATGAATTTAATCCTGAGACATGTATTTTGAAATATTATTGGTCTACTGCACAGAACATGCAGAATAGCAGATATGACAGTCAATAAATTTTAGTTTTGCTAATGATACAGTAGAAGAATTTATACTTTAAGAAATTGCTTTGTTTTTAACAAACACAGGATAGTCAAAACACTTGCAGTCCTGAGTCCTTTGGATCTACTGGTTTTTATTCTCGTCATTGCAGTGGCTTTACTCTGTAGTTTAAGATATCAGCTCAGGGGAACGAATCTTCTTTTGTGAGGAGACAGATACAGAAATCTCTTTTTTTCTCTGGACAGAGCAAGCCAATAGCCTGGTTGGCCTAATGATTTTATTAATATGTATTTATTCATGAGTTTCACTGACTTACTGATGATTTTCACTGGGAATTACAAGAATTATTACATCTGTAACAGTAATTTTTTTCTCATGGGAGAAATAATGAAATAGGATATGAAATTTTGGTCTGGTGAATAGGTCCTGGGGCTTTCAGACACTTTAGAGGAAAAATAGTTTGATTTATACAAGCATTTATTGACTACTGCCATCGGATAATGAAGTACTGTCCCATGCAGTGGTTCCAGGTGAATCTGTGTACTTGGGGATGGATTGCCTGGCCAGCTTGTGACGATCAAGAAGGAGGCAGGACAGAAGGGTGTCTTAGCAGAGTTACTCTGCTTCTGGAAAGAAACAGACAGCTGAGCATGCACATTTCCCCCCCAGATTCCTCAAGAAAAGGGGCAATAAGATGCTCCCAGCAAGAAGTGGGGATAAAGAAGCAAGGTTGAGCCTTTGTCCAAAAAATCAGGCTGTTCACACTGCAGTAAGGATTTTATTCAGAGGGACTTTTAGGTTTGATTTGAAGTCTCTGGGGGCAGGAGCTGTCCTGTGGCAAATCTGTCTTGGCAATAATATTTCTGCTGGCAAGCTGAGTGGCTGTACTTGGGGGTATGAATTTTAATTAATTTTAATTCTTTTTAATTCTAACAGCGAAAAGCTACTCGTGTCTTTAAAACAACTCTGAGCAGCAAAGGTATTCCGTGGTACATAAGGAGACCCATTGAATATCACATTTCTTGGACACTCTAAGTGAGGGCAGAGTGTCCTGTGTGCTGTGGAAATGTTCCTATTACTCAGCTGGCTGACATGGAAGCTCTCAATGTTGGTGTTTTTGTTTTTGTGTTCTGCTTTGCAGCTGCACTCCCCCCAGGATGAAACACGGGTGCTTCTGCTAACTCAGTCCTAGCCAGAGTCGCCCGAACACGCTGGAGCCACCTGATTCTTGGGGAGCCTGGAAGTCATTTCCAGCCTACTGTGTTTCATTTTGAAGTTTAGTCAAACAGCACAGACAGATAGAGTGGTAGATTGTCCTGAAGAAAACAAAATCTCAAGGTGGAACTTTAAATAAAAAAGAGAGAGAGAGAAAACTAGTAAGGGAGGGGAGGAGGCTAACTTTGTGATGTCCCTAGAAAGGCAAAAAAATTATCTCAAATGCCAGAGTGATATGGGCAGCTGGAAGGACTGGATTAAAAGGTTGAATTTACAGGTGGAGATTTGGGGGTCAAAGGACTATTTCTGCAAGCCACTCCACCTGTCAGCAGCCAGCCTGAACCTGCCTGCCTTTCTACTGGGAGTGCCTTGAAAACTTCACCTGAGCTTTTCTAAACTGGACTTCTGCTCCACACTCAAGCCAGAGTCTTGGAGCTTCTGCCATTGCTACCTTCAGCAGCTTCCTGGATTTGATGGCCAGGAGGGCCCACAAGGATCAGCCAGGGTAGCAGAGTCCAGGCCCACCCTGGCAGAATTCTTGCCTGACCCTTACAGAAACCTAGATTTTAAAAACTCCCACTTGGGGGGGATTCACCAGTAACCTTCGTATGTTGTACCAGGTATCAGTTAGCTGTTAAAATATGCCCAGTCTAGTTGACAACTTGTCTGTAAGTAATTTCCAACCCGCCACAAATAGATGTTTGCACTTTTGCTTCAGAGCTGAAGAAAAGAGTCAACCTGAAAGGTGGCAACATTTTCCTACCTCCATGTCAGCTTCTCTGCTTGGACATTACTACCTTCATTCGGCCTCAATCAGGCGGAAAGCTCCTTGGAGATGGGGATGGACCTGCATCCTTAGGTGTGCTGTGGCACCTGAGTGACATGGCATGGTGCAATGTCACACGTAATTACTCCAAAAAAATCCTGAATTACCTAGAGAAACTGGCTGCTCATTACCTGGATTGGTGTACTTTTCATGGGGTAAAAAACTGTCTGGGTGTCTGGGCCCAAAGAGTTGTGGTGAACGGAGTTAAATCCAGTTGGCATCCAGTCACAAGTGATGTTCCCCAGGGCTCATTGCTGGGGCCAGTTCTGTTTAGTGTCTTTATAAATGATCTGGATGAGGGGATCGAGTACACTCTCAGTAAGTTTGCAGACAACACCAAGTGGGGCAAGAAGGTTGATCTGCCTGAGGGTGGAAAGGCTCTGCAGAGGGATCTGGACAGGCTGGATCAATGGGCTGAGGCCAATTGTATGAGGTTCAACAAAGCCAAGTGCCATCTGTTGGACTCGATGACCTTAAGGGTCTTCTCCAGCCTAAACAATCCTATGATTCAGCTTATTTATCAGGAGGAACATTCTTCTACTAACACAGCACTGCCTCCACCAAAGCCACCTCCCTGTAACATTTCCTATAGATAAGCTGAGCCTAGAGCCCTCTGCCCCTCCAGCTGGGTCATCAGGATGAGCTGGGCAGGAGGCAGAGTGAGAGGGGCTACCTGGGGTGGTGCTCATCGAGGCTGCACATAAGATGAAGTGCAGATAACAAATGCTGTCTTGGAGCATGCCAGAAGGATCAGTCAGCGGAACATCTGGAAAGCAGTAGGAACTGAGGAGCAATGAGATCCGCTCTAGGACATGGCACGCTGCTTACGCTGACAGCATTCAGATAGCCTTCAAAATGGGCATCTTTTCAGCTCTGCAGAGCCCACCTGAGTGAATAGTAGTGGGTTGGTTTTTTTTCTATTTGCTTTCATCTTGTGTAACTGAATTTTTAACTAGTTTTATCTGTTTACTTAAGCCTGAGTTCTAAAATAATAATTTATCCGTATTAAACTTCCTCCAGTGCTTAGCCAATGGGCCTAATTTGGCTATATATGTTTGCAGACACTCTCAATGTTTATTTAACAGAGCTATATGTTTGCAGATCCTATTTTACTGTCTAATAGCACTGGATCTTATCCATCTCTCTCGTCATCTCATTTTTTCCCCAAGAAGCTCACTGTACAATTTCCAAATTCCTAATTTCATCCTGATGTTGTCATTGCAAGGCTCCTGCTTGGAGAACAGTGGGGCAGTGAGTAAAATTTCAGTACATCTTCTGAATGTTTGTATTAGTGACTTCTGTAGTTTTTCCACACATTTATACCAGCAAGGATTACAAGCCTTTGCATACTTCTTATACTGTATAAAGACCTAGACACATGATCAAGTTACTGTGGTCTAAACAAGTTACTATAGGTCAGCTGAAAAGTAGTAGTTATCTGTGTACGTATCACAAACTACTATGAAATTATGTCAAAGAGTTCCATTGGTGCCTAGTGACTTCTAAATCACTGCAAATGGGCAACATATCTGAGCTTCATCATCATGTAAAATGTTAAATTATCTCAATTTCTGCACTGAACACAGGAAAAGTGGTCATTCAGTTACTGCTGAGGTAGCTGGCTACCATCCTTTAAGATGACATGAAGGTGCTATTAGAAAGAAGACATTAACAGGTTTGCTGTAGCCGTTTCACGTGCTATTTTGCAGACCACTGTGCAGGTATTATGTTCTGATAAAGATGGCTCCACGTGCAGTGGTGGGATTTCCTATTTCCAATTTGCCTTAATCTAACTGGAGTAGGGAAAACCGTTCAGGAGAAGGGGCAATCTTTTGGGCCAAATGGGTTAGGAAGAGGAAATTTTGCTGGGGACACAAAGGGGATTTTGTGACTTTTATTCAAGCTGAGAAAGCATTGAAAAAATGATGGAGTACAGAGCAAGGACGAGGAAAGGACCCACCATGCAGGAACACACAGGACAAGAGAGATTGGCTTTCACATCTTTGTTTAACATCTTACCTAGAACTTCTGAGATTTCTCACTTTAAATTTTCCTTATACTAATAAAGCCTGCTGGGAGTGTTTGAGTCTTTGGTCTGTTCCTCCTGTACCCATTTCTTTAGCAATATATGTTAATAGTGTGCATACCCTTCTGTGCTTCCTCCCTAACTTAAACGGCATTGTGTTGCAAACATAAGGGAGTTTTGACACAAGACCTTGACCTGCATTTGGGAAGAGTCTGAGAGTTGGTGGAGTGGCTGATAAACTCCTGAAAGTTTACATTTTGGCTCCTGAGAGCTGCTCATTTTGCAGTTTCCACACAGAGATGAAAGTGTGATAGCTGAGATACGCCCTTCAAGGATACACACTCAGGCATGTCTGACTGAGAGCACTCTCCAGGCCAACACATCTGAGCCTTCACTTGGCAAAAATATTGATCGAGCCTGAAGGTGTAGAAAGCACCTTTAAACAGAAGGTGCATGTCCTTGGGCTGGAGAAATGGGAAGACAAGGAACATGCAGGGACATCTGGCCACCAGGGCCTGAGAGACATTTTGAATTGCACCATAAGCAAAGTTGTTGGTGTTTCAAACTCATTCCTGCACTGCCGTCCTCCGTTATATGGCCAGAATGATGGTCACTGCACTCTGTCCTGGAAGTGACCATCAGTGACGAGAAGTCATTGTGTCCTGGTGCACAAAGTGAAAGAGGAACTCCTTTCGCTTTTTCTTCCTCTATATCTGTAATAAAATCTCTCTCTAGTAAATAGTTATATGATTTCTGGGTGGGTACCAGTAACGAGGTGAAGGTAGAGCCTACATCAGCTCCCTTACCTGCTCAATGCCACTGTTTACCTTGCTGATTTATTATTAGTAGATGTATGGTTTTCCCCATACTTACTGGTGTCTTTTCCATCAGGTCATTTCTTATTAGAGTATACTAATTTGGTGCCACTGACAGCTACCTGAAATAAACAGTCACACCAGTAAGAAACTGTTGTGAAGTTACAGAGAGTCATATGGTATGTCTTACAGGTAGAAAAAAAAAATCCCTTTTCCTTTTTTCTCTAGTAATACTAAATCACAATTTCTTCAGAGCAATAGCTAGTTTCTATGATCAGCTGTAAACAATTACTAAGCTGTCTTGATGATTTATAGCCTAGTTGTAAAAGAGTGTACTTTCTTCCAGGCTGCTTGCTAAGCCAGAGGAAGACCTTGAGTTAATGGTAATGATGCTGTTTTATCACCTGCTGTGAACTAATTCTAGGAACTAGTCAGATTTTTCTGAAGAAATTGCTTTGCATTGTGAAATCAATAAAAATATTATTTTCCTTTTTTTCCCCCTCTGTGTGTGGGAATAGACCAATATGAAGAAGTGATTTTTTTGGTGAAAAGGTGCTTATTTTCAGGATGAAATTTCTGGTCCAAACCAGAGATGACAGAAACATAAGGACAATAGAACAGAACATGGTCCAGTGGATATAGCACCCATGGGGAAAAGATGAGAATTCAAGCTGTGTTCATGTTTTGAATCTGATGCTAATTTAAATTCAGTGTGAATTCCTTTGTAACCTGCTATTTGGGCAGATATTTACTTTTTCATGAAACACTGTGAAAGATATTGATTTTATCACATTGCAGAATGCATCACTTTTTAAAATTTTGACTAGTTCTTCAAAGTGGAAAAATTGCTTCCTACAGAGATGCAAACAGAAAAATCAGGTGATTGCTTTCTTAGTTTTTATTTTGGCTTATTACTTGCTATCTTTTAAGGGTTAAAAAACTCAGTGGTGAACAAGTTGTGGCATGTTAGTAGTTATTTCAAAGCTTCTTTTTAAGCTACATGTATTAAGCACCCTGGAGTTCTTGTTTGTTTGTGATAGTTGTTTTGTGTGATCATCTGTTATTAATTACAGTACTGTTGGTCAACGAGCTGTTCCAGTGATTAGCGGTATTGTTGTAAAAGTATGTACACTCCCTTAGTACATGGGTGGTGGTGGCAGTTGTGTTTATATCATTCTTGTCTTTTCATGAGATAGAGTTTTAGATCTTCTTTTGTTGCTTCAGATCCCAGTTCTTTTTACTTTCCCTTTTGGATGTTGGCGGCTTTAACTGATATGGGAATGGATCTTCTGAAGGTATATGGATTTTCACCTCTTATAATAGATGCCAGTGCTCAGGAAGATAAGATACATATGCTATCTAGAGATATCAGAAAAAGGTTATGTAGCACCTTTAATTGACATTTTAATTGACATTTTAATAATTTTAATTGACATTCTAATTTTTCTGTGACTGGCCTCTAAAATATAAAATAAAACAATGAGAAATGGATTTTAAATTAGACAGTGGCTTCTAAGAGAAAAATCAAGCCAGTCATTTTGACATCAGACAGTAAATAAAGGTTATGCGAACCTCATTTCAGAAGGAATTCAGCCATTGATGTGGTATTTCTGTACTACTTATGTTGTGTTTGTGTGCTAAATTTTCATACACTTGTGCTTTAAAGCTTAGCATTAGAGTGATTTGCTCTTTTTTTTTTTTTTTTTTTTTTTTTTTTTAATGTCACTAGCATTTAAAAGCTTGGTGACTCCTTATGCTGGACAGTATAACACAAAACCAGAATCAGTGAGCTTCCATGGCAATAGACATACAGCTATTAACTGTGAAACTACTGCAGTAATTAACAAATGTGATGGCAAAAAGACATTTCCGGGAAAGATTTATGTTCTGCAGACTCTGAGGGCTAGTGAGAGCTTTGGAGAAGCATAGATTTTTTGGACAGTGAGCCTTTAATATTGCTGCAGAGACAAGTGCAGTGAACCTACTCCTCCTATGCATAGACAACTTGACAAAACAATTCCTCTTTACTCTGCTTCTTTTCAAGTAAATTCCACAGGCAAACTGGCTCTTACCGCGTTAGCTTAGCTAAAATACTGCTTTGGGTAGCCATGTTCTGTACAATAGAGCCCATGAATTGCATCTGTATTAAACCTGAACAACAATCCATAGTGATCCTAATGTTTACAACAAACACCTTCAGTATGTTCCAGCTAAAGCTGCCACAGAAATTCAGTGTTACTCATTAATTTTTAAACTTGATGCATTATCCTTTGTCTAACAGAATAATATACTGATGTAAACCAGCATAATGCTAATTGGACTTTGGCCAAGAAATTCTGTATCGTGCTTTTTATTGAATTGTTGTGATGGAACCGGGTGAAACTTGCTTAATAGTACTGCACCTTTTCATTCTGGATGAATACAGAAAGTAGATAAACACCTTCATCAAATATAAGTAAAAGCAATAATAATCTTTGTCCAAAACTCAGACCAGACACAGAACTAGAGCTAAAAGTTCAGTTGCACACTAGGTATGTCTTTCTATGGTTATCTTTGTGAGTTTAGGGGGAGTGAGTTGATTGTGTATGTAAAACACTGTATAACAAGTAAGAGTAGAAATTCCCAGGGATGTAGCAAAAGAAAGATATCTGATACTTTTTGCCATGTTGCAGAGATGTCTTGTAGAGCCTGACTCTGCAAAGTAGAAGGCCAGAGAAAGCAGTCCTTCCTGTGAATCACTGGAGCTGCAAGGGTAAGAGTGGGCACAGGCAGAGTGACTGTGAGTTGTTATACAGACACTCATGGACGAAACATTTGCTAAAGTAATTTTTTGGGCTCTTTGCACAGGAGAACACTCACCCAGGAATTCAAATCTGTTGAACAGGATGTCCAGTCACTGGCTAGAAGGTGAGAGGACTCTCTGCTGTGAGGGTCCTTGCAATGGCATCTTTAGCTCTGTAGAATGAGATTCCCTGAACTGTTCTTCTGCTCAGCTTGT
>NW_010128338.1:0-4699 GCF_000699245.1 Pterocles gutturalis | reverse complement strand
TGGGCTGTGCTGCTACACGACCGCTCCATTACAGGCATGATCCAGCACTATATTTGATAGTAAAGTACTTACAAATTCTGTCTTGGCTGCTTACAAAAGTCTGTCCTACATGACAACATCTGCACAGGACTGGTTTCTAGTGACTATTTACAAATATCTGTGTACACTTTGATTAATTCTACAGCAGGAGCTGCCCAGAAGAGTTCCCAGCCTGTCCAGATTCTCCATCCCAGATGCTAACATTGAAGCACACAAGTAGTGCCTGTCAAATGGTCTAGGCACAGCAGGAACTGTCTGATTAAATCTCTGGAACTGCCCAAAATTCCCACCTGGACAGTTCCCACAGGAACTGGGCAGTGGCTTTGCTTTGAGGTTGACTGAGAGCTCAGGCAATCACCTTATCTCAGATCAGTCTCTTGTGCCACCTCTGCAGAGACTAGCTGGAGATCTGGGTCCACCCGGGGAACCAATGCCTAAGTGCATTGGGTGTGCACCCAGGCACAGCCCTGATATCCAGCTACACCGCAGCTGTAACTACAGGGCAAACTTGAATTTCATCCTTATCTCATAAATTAAACTCAATAATTCTTGCCACAAAGTGCAATACAAAAACCAAAATCATAAGCCTGATTTGATAGGTCTGATGATCTACTCCCGCAGACGTAAAAGATGGACCATATATATTGTCTCGATTCAAATGGGGAAAGATGTTACTTCCTTTTGGCAGCTGTCTGTCAATTTGAAAAAAACTTTTCCTGTGCTGAATACGGTTCTTTATTGGTGTGCACTGAAAATAAGAAATACTCTACCAAGTGCTTTGCACTTACAGTCCTGATTCTTGTTTGCACGAAGGCTCTTTTGTGAGTCTGGAAGTATACTGAGCACTTGAAGCAAGTGCTCCTTTTGCTGAAGATCTCCTTAGGTCAGGGTGAAGGGCTGTTTAAGTCAGACTCAGTCACTAGAAGAAACCCAAGCTTGCTCAGTGCCATGGGAGTTCTTGATTTCCCTTGCTCATAGACCAGGACATGTTCACATTCTGGGCAGAAGACAGCTTCCAGTGTCCTCGTTTATGTGTGCTCTGCTGAAAGCAGGAAAAGTAAATGCAACAGCTGGTACATTAAATTCATGCCTTCTAAATCACTTCACTGTAGTGATAACAGCCCGATCAATATCCTCTTTCACTTGTCTGCTACATAGTCTTTTTGTTTGAGTATTCACAGGTCCCTTTATGCCACAAGACTGCTTCAGCTGAAAGCACCACTGTCTATGTACTTCAAGTGAAACAGGAAATTTCTGTTTTTATTTTAAGATTATGCTTCTGCTGTTGACATGGAATATTCATGGTAATGGAAGTGTTAAAGGGGACATTTGCATCTCTGAAGTGATTATGGATAGAGGAAAGAATTGTTACCACATGCTGAAGGTTTGTGCCTTACCCTTAGTTCAGGTCATGCAGAACTAGGACAGCATTTTGGTTCAGTGTTGTTTTTTTTTTTTTAGCTTTGGGCCATTCATATCTATCTAGACTATTGCTGCAAATAGCATTTTCCTAAACCATGGCTTCGAACTCCCTTTCTGTCCCCTCTGCTGCTACTTCTCTGGCACATAAAACACAATTTTGTCTTTGTTCTCAAAGTTTTTCTTGGCCTAATCTCCACCACCTTTCTGTATTCCAGTACTGAGAAGGTGGCTTCTGTCTCTGATCAGCCCAGTTTAACTCATGTTGTTGCACTGTCACTTCACTGTCACTGGTCTATCTATCTCCATCTAATCCCATGTCTTCTATTTAGCTCATTAGAAGCTCTCTGGGGAGAAGCTCTGGTTTTCTATGTTGGCAGCTAATGCAGTTAAGCCCCGGGATCCCACTGGGGATCCTAAGCTCTTTGAAAATATAAGTTAATAAAATATGAAATAGTAGAAACAGTGTCATGCAGAGGGATGGGAAAGTGAGAGGAACTAAAGTAATACCCTGGGGCCCTCTATATTAGCCAGTAGTGGTGCCTAGCAGGAGCTGTGATCAGAGGAATGGTGCTGAGGATCTGCTATATGAGGTGTGTACGTTCTGCTGGGGGGTTGTTTCCAGCTAGCTCTAGCCGGGTCCCATGGGCTGGAAGCTCCTTAACAGCTGGAGCACACCTTCTGGGCTCATTTCATCTAAGGGGAATACAGCGTGTGCTCTCTGAGACTGCTCTGCAATGTGAAACATTACAATTGTTGCTGTTGAGGAATATCGGGATGTTCGCTTCAGAAGTGTCCTCCTGAGCCAAACTATAGTGCCAGTGTAGACACACCCTCATTGTCTGCGTATCTTCAGTACCATTTGTCATTATGACATCAGGTTAGCAAAATACATAAATATTACTCCAAGGTAATAACTTTTTTTTCCTGATTGAGATCTAAGTTATAAATTTATGTTCATCAGCCAAGAGTGATTTGTCAGAAGAGACAAATGATTTCCTTCTATATATGTGTTTGCGCTGCCAGGAGTACCGTTACAGAGCCCAGCGGATGGAGCATTATGGAAAAACTTACAGAATAACACTGGAGCCAGAGGTTTAGTAGAAACCTACAACAGAAGACACTAAAGTGTGCCAACCAAGAGTGTCTTGAATGTAACAGATGTCAAAGACCTGCCTGCTCTTCTTGAATCATAGGATATTTTGTGTCAATCTGGCACTACAATATTTTATTCTTCTTTTAAAATTTTACCGTACTTTTTGCCTAGGTAAATTCTACTGCTTACATAGCCAGTGGTGAATGTTGATGAAACTGGAGAAAACACAGGGGAAAAAAAAGAGATATCTACGTAGGTGTCATCAAGAACTGTTACATGTTTCTTATTTCATTATTTGACTTGTGATGACATAGATATCATAGAATATAATAGTTTGGGTTGGAAGGGACATATAGATTAATAATTATCCACACTGCCATTTATTTTTGACAATGACATGATATGCAAAGCAAAATGCAACACCTGCCTTGGTGCTGCCAGACTTGCAACTCGATGTAACACAATGGAAGGATGAATTAAGATATATAAACATTGCTTGCCTATAAGACTGTAGTGAGCTGCAGATTTAGTTTGGTACCTGTAGATTTTTAAACTTGGTTTAAAGTGAAAACTTTAAAAATTCTCTATTTTTAAGTATATTGCTCTCCTTCCTTTTAGTGTTTTCTAAAAGCAATTGGATTTCCTTGTTCTGCTAAGAAAGTTTAATAAGATCGGCAAAGTAACTTAAGCCTTAAATATCTGCTTTGTATGTTTCTTCCGCTAGTTAAAACATCGATTTCCATTTCTTACAAATACTAATTGCACAGAAGGTTGTGGGGATGCACATGTGCATGTGTGTGTGTATGTAACATCTTGCTTCCTCTTTTCAAAGCATTGTCCAAACACCAGCTAATTGATTTGACATGCTAAAAGAGAAACTCAGTGCAACCAAGTCTTTTTGGTATGAAAGACATTTCCAGTAACCTCCGTTCAATAATTGCAACCACAACTTCAAAGATGATACAGATGCAAATGGAAATGTGTGATCTTGTTCTATCTGGATTTGATTTCTTCCCCCTTTTGCTCTGAAATAATCATCCTCCCCTTCCTGCTGGGATCAATGATGGCTGGGACTGCCACGTACAATGAAGCTATACAAGCCCAGAGCAACTGAATTTTACTCCAGGGATATACAGTTCCCTCTTCCTCTCCTTCAATGGGACTGTCCCTGATTTCACGCATATTCTGTGAGTTATATCCAAAATACAGGTCTGAATAAAGTCTCCTAAGAGGAGTATGGGGAATCATGATCCTTATCTTCTAATAAGCCCCATTCTGAGATCATCCTTCTCTTATCTCTTTCCAAATTCTGTTCTTCCATATGGGAGCACAATAAATTGTTGTTGACTAGTGAATACCCCCACAACTCTTGCAGAAGATAAATCACACCACACATCTTGAAATTCCTAAGCCTATTCCACCACTGAAAGATAGTGAGCATCAAGTCTGTACAGGCGGAAGGTTTTTACTACTTTAGCTAGTCCAAACATTTTGCTGACTATGTGAAGTCCACCAGGAACTTTGAAATTATTGCTGATTTTACATGAAAGGCTCTCAGATGCTATTGAAAAGACAGAAGACCCTTGTGACCCTGTCTCCTCATAGCTGTACATATTAGTACGTATCGTGCTAGAAAGTTTCAGCAATATTTTCCCCTGTGCTTGTGGAACACAACATCATGGCAGTTAAACATCATCTGCACAGAAGATGATGACTCTTGAGCAGCTGTAAGCATAATTTGTCTACTTGTCTCCCCCATTTTCTGTCCATGTGGCTGACTCAGGAGCCAGGAGCAGACTGTTCTGAGTATGACCATGCATGGCAGTACGTGACACCACAGCACTACCTCACTGCATGACACCAGGGGAGAAGGTACTCATTAGCACATGGATACAGCAGCAGGGGTAAGACCACAGCATGGGGGAGACAGGAAGAGTCGAGCCTTTGAGTGAACTTCAAGCACAACCAAAAGGGAGGATGTAACCGAAATGTGAAAGAAAAGAGTCTGTAAAAGTGCTCACAATTTCTGGTGTTCCTCCAGAGCTCACGAATTGGAAAACATAAGCTTCAAGGAACATATTTTCTGGTATTTATTTCTTCCAGCTAGATCAAATTCAGAAATGTCATTAAAATCTCGCTTTTTTT
>NW_010128337.1:725-28635 GCF_000699245.1 Pterocles gutturalis | reverse complement strand
CTTTAAGTTAACTTTAACCCATGACACCTACAAAGGGTTCTTTTGTACAAGGCTTCAGGGTCGATTTTCCCTGGTAAGTCCTCCTTCTCATCCTTCTCTGACCAACATCAGCAAGTTCTTCAGGAAGCAAGGATAAACAATCTCTCTCCTACAATGACCCTGTACAATTCTTTCATGACTTTAGTTTCTCAGGGTATGCCAACCACTGAATTGCATTGAGGAACTATTGAAGCTGCCTCACGAATGCCTGGTTCCCTGGCAGACCAGGGTGTTGACAGAACTTTCTCCTGCCCCTGCACAGACTCTATAGTCCCCAGTAGCCACTTGTGACCAGAAAGAAGTTCACTGTCCTGGAAAACAAATATGACAACTTCAACAATTTCCCAACTTCACATCAGATTTGGAAGCTTGCATTGATGATTGTAAACATTATTGTCTTCAGCCCAGACAATAGTGATTGATTTTGTACCACTGATATCTGAAGTACCCTTAGGATACATCCTCCCAAATCTGCCTCAGCATTTGATCCTAATATGGCGAGATTCCATCCACCTCCAACACAGTAGAACCATATTATCCTACGATAAGACACCACAGTTTCAGGGTTAATTAGTTTTCTGCCAAAGGGAAGGAAAATAACAGCCTGCAGGTGCATTCATCATCCTGTTTGCCTCTTTCAAGATCTCCGTCTGAGCACACATGTTTATGCACTCAGGCAGACTAATTTTGCATTGGTCATAGACCTCATGCTCTAATAAAAGATTATATTCATTATGAGAGTGTTATTAACTTAGAGGATACTTCATTTTACACTCACTTTCAAAACTACTGGCAATCAGCCTGTCTCAGGTGGCTCCGTGCCAGGCCCAGCAGGTTCTTGGATTTATTGCCCACAACCACTTTTGTCCAGATTTATCACACTTCACTATGACCATTAGCCCCCTTGATTACCTCTTCATCTTCACTGGTTTGAAACATGAGTTTGATGTATCAGATCTCCTCAAGCAAGGACATTTCCTCTCCAATGGCAATGCTGAACAGTACAAAAACATCTGGAAATACCCTATCAGCTTTTTCACATGCACAAGGTTTGTGGCAAGACATTCACTCAAGTCTCTGAATTTCATTTTAAGAATATAGAGGGGTTTTTTTCTGATGGCTACTCCATTCCCTCTAGTAGCCATCATTGTATGCCCGTGTTATGCCCTTAATTTAGGATTTACCTCAGCAAAGAGAGTTAGTGATATCTAGCTGTCAGAATGAGAAAAAAAAGCAAGATTCATCTAGTTTTTGCCCTCTCCAGCTGCAATGCATGAACCAGTTTCAATAGGTTTGTGAAGTGTGGACTCTTTCAGTCAGAATAACCCAGATCCAGGACAGTGATCTTGAATAATGAACAATAAAGGGAGCAGAAGCTCAGCCAAAAGCCAGAGGACCTCTTTATTAATTCTTCAGGCAAAAATCTTCTCCCATACAATCCCTTTTGCTTTGACAGACCTACCCAGAAACCTCTGCAAAGCTCACCTACAATTGTCTATTATCTCTCAAGTGGACAACAGCAAAAACCAAGCTGACTCTGGTATATCGAGGCTACTGACTCAGGGCTGTTGCAGGTTTTCTTTGTGTTTCCTTGTTTGCCTGAATTCACCTGTTGTCTCTTGCAGGCTGCAAAACTGCTTGGAGCAGAGAAATGGGTTTTTTTGCCTTGTGTTTAGACAACACCCAGTAAAATTCATGCTAGTCTATACCTATGTGTCCAATGATAACAGTAACAGTTTCTCTAAAACATATTACAGAATAAAAGGAATTCTTTTACTGAGCTTGTATTCTCCTCCAGTGGACTATATTTCTACTATAGTAGGCAGCAAACTTCATGGGAAAGACTCTGAGGAACTGAGTCCTCCTGCTTCTCTTCCTGGCATTGATGGCAAGTAAGCTGTTTCTTAAGACTCCTACAAGATTTGTGTTTAGATACTTCTGTTCTTGGGGGACATGATTCATTGCAATGCTATCTAGGGAAAAACAGCTGGAGAACTATGAATGTACATAAGGTCTTGGGCCTGGTGGTACCAGGGCAACAGATCAGCTCATTTACCTTACTTCAAAGAACTTTCCCTCCTGCCTGTCACACCATAAAATTCAATGACTTGTGGGTGCTGAACTAGTTGTAAGCACAGCTACACGCAGGCACAGTGCTCATAGAAGCAAGGCTATGGAGACAGCACATTTCCCACCACTTTGCATAAAATAGTATTCACCACATGAGACAGTGGTAGCACAGGGGATACCAGCCTGGTAAATCCACCTTTGGTGAGGAGCAAAACCATAGGAAATATCACACCTTGACATCTGATGAACTTTGCTTCCTTCACTCTGCTGACTTTAACTGCCTGCTATTCTCTTTGAGCTGTACAATTTCCTGCCTCTCTCTCACAACAGTGAGGACCACAGGTTAAAGAATTGTTGTTTGAGAGCAGTATTTCAACCAAACCTGGTGAAGAAAAAGAGACAAAGTCATCTTATTAGGATGCTATAAAGAGCAGAGGTATTATAGAAAGGGCACCCCAGTGAATGGAAACATGGCAGAATAGGCTCCACCCTCACTGGGTATCAGAAAATAAAATTACATAACACAGTGCAATAGAAATTCAGTTACAACAACCCTTGGGCTGTTTGTTTCACCATCTGCTTATAAGGAAATCCTTGCACATCTTTCCTCTGTGAAGTTTACCTCCAACATCTCAAATAATTTTATTGTCATACTAGACACCTCTTCTTTTGCTCCATTCCCTCTTTCCTAGCCTGGCAATTTCTTAAGTATGTGTCTTCTCCATAACTATAAATAGTCACACAGAGGGGGCCTGTAATGGCCATTGCCCTGTCAGATGGAATAAAGATTACAGCTGATGGATAAGGAAGAGGCTCAAACTGTAAAATTGTAGTAATGAGTCCACCCAGTAGCCTGCATTGTCTTAGTCCATTTGCTGCAGCCACCAGATCACCTGCTCTCTGTCACTGCAGTTCAGCTGTTGTTCACGAATTTCAGATGTTTGTGCCGGTAATTAAATTGTGCCAGTAAAGCACTATTAAATTTAGTTATTGCAGAAAGGAGCTAAAATAATTGATCAGATCTGAGTGGATCATCAATGTTTTTTTGAATATAATGAAAATGAGAATTGGGTCAGCAGGAGGAACAGGAGACATCAATTAAAAAATATATCTATACTGGAGTCTCAAAAGCCATTAACATTGATTTCAATCCAGGACATAGGGCCTGGCTGGCAAAAAGCATGGAAGGATAATTAAAGAGGCTTTTTTTTTTTTTTTCCTGTGGCAGAATAGAATAACAGAGCTGCAAGAAGTGAAAGTAAATAGGATGTAATCACTCCAGAGAGCTATAAAGGGTTATGGGAAGCTGTTGATGTTACTGCTTTTGTTTGGTCTCCTTTTGTATCTTCATTTGCATTTTTAAGGCTGAATATTTGATTTTAATGGACATGAATGCAGAACTGGAGCTGGAATTCCTTCTGCTCCCTCAAGCTGCCCTTTCCAAAGGCTCATCGTTGCCCTGAAGCATTGTGAGAGCTCGTGTTGTTGAAGATAATTCAGTCAGCCAGGTTTCTCACAGCTGGAGCCTGTTCAGGTAGGAGTGGTACCACGGGCTGGCTTGGATTAACTGTAGTTTGGTGTTTGTAATATCTTCACTATAAGCAACATACTTATTCTATTCTTGAGTCAAAAATGTGTCACTTCTGACTCAGCCCACTCCCATGGAAACTATAGATGACGCAAATATACTTCTTTTGTCTTTCTGCAAGTAAACATTACTTCCTGATCTTTATTTTTTAGGTCTGTATGATCTGCTTCCAATGACCCAAGAAGGATCCACTTATCAAGAAAAAAATAGTTACGGAGCTGATAGATGGTCATAAGAACTTCATTGCAGATTGGATCCAAAAAGATTTTTGAGTCTGCTAGCAGCAATCCTTCCCACCTACATCTGTGAAGGTTTTTTAAAATTGCAGCTACATGACTACCAAGGCTAGTTTTGGGGTTTTTTTTTTCAGTGTGGTGTGTGAATAAGAGTCAAGTCACATTATAAAGAACTGAACCAAAATTCAGCCTCCAAAAAATGGGAAGCAATTATTTTTTACTCTCTCGCCATATTCTTGAATACATGGTTATAGGTTTGCTTTTGCATCTTTGTTAGACCTCTGATTTGATTCAACCCAGTAATCCCGCAGAAAACTCTCCAGGCTCAAGGGTTTTGCTTGTTTGTTAGTTTGCAAGGGGCTTTTTCTTCAGCTAATGAGTTGAGGTAGCTCACAGAGGGGTCCAAAAAGTGCCAAGCTCCCACAAGGTAAGCAATGGAGGAGAGAGGTGGTACAATGTAAGGGTTAGAGTAGAACCTTCTCTTTTTGGCAGCAGCATACTGTCACTTTGGCCCAGAGACACTGGGCAACATCTCCTTGAGTATCTGTGACACTCTCATTTCTCACAACCTTCTTGCAAATAAACCAATTCCTTCTGTAGATGTGCTTAAAGAGCTTGACTGAAAGTACTGCAAAAAACTTCCAAGAAACTCTACATTTTTGTATTCAGTCTGCACCTTCACCAAATGCATCTTTTACAATCTGTGATAACATTTACTTTTTTTTTTTTGTTGAGTTTTTGCACAGTGCTTTACAAAGAGTTTTAGATCCTATGGGATACATACATTCAATGGGAAAACTGAGAGTAATATTATGATTTGCTCAACATTCTGTATGCCCTCCAAATCCTTCTTCAGTGTACTAAGCAGTTCTGCTTAGCAGTGGTTCCAGGCATTTTCATCACTGTCATGCTCTGTCTCCTTTTCTGTAAGCAGTTCTGAGAAGGCTGACATCAGAATACATGATTTGCATTTCTAGAAAATTAGTAATCCCTAAGAAATAGCATATGTATCATTTAAGTCTTGTTTATATCCTACTTTAAGAGGTTAAGTGAACTTAAAGCCATTCATTAGCATTTACTGGGCTGTCATTGTAAGGTAGCATTCACAAGGAAGGAAGGTTTGTGTTCTTTCTAAACTTATTGTGTTCAAGCTAGAAAAATTAGAACAAAGCAGTTTTGTATGGCCTTTGTTGGCATATTATGAGTCTTAATTCCACTAAGTAGTGGAAACCAGCTGTCCAAAGGCTCAGAGTGTTCTGTTCACTAAACAGGACAATATCCAGGTACCTTTTAGTGCTATACCAGGAACCCAGATTAGCTAGTTTATGTCTGTCAAATTAATTTAGCCATATGAATCATAATAGCTTTATTTTCTAAAAAATGTAATCTAAAATGTTACCACCACTAATGTTGGAACTCGTTATCAGAAGACTGACACATTTTCATAAGAGATGTTGTTGGTCTAAGACATCAGAGCTGGTGGCCAAACATCTTCTGGGAATCACTTTCTTTCGTTTGTTTTTCCTATTGACTGCTAGAATCCAAGCCAAACAGTACTTAAGAAACACTGCAAAACTCATAGCTCTTGCCAGATTGGTGCCAGTAGGTATGGAAATTTGAGCTAGTTGTTATTTTTCTGTCTTGTTATTTCATATGAGCAGTGTAGTTAAAAAAGGTGTATATCCTGAGATGCACATTCAAGTCATTTAAAAGAAAAGCAATTCAAATGCAGCTGTAGTTTTGCAGGGCAGACATTCCCTGACACCTGCTAGGTGGATACATTTGCACCTGTATATTACCCAAAACATTTCCCTGTACATGCATGAATCCTGCCTCAGATGCCCACTCTATCAAGTTGTCTTAAAAAAAATCCAAAAAATGACTTAAGCTATTACAACCAATATTCTTTCTTCTCTTTGTTACATAAAAATCAACTATGGTATCACTACTGTCTTCATTACCTTAGGAGTCATTCAGTAACTTGTTGCATGTAACTCTTACACATTGTTGGGAAACAAAACTAATTGTCCATAACATGGACAACTGCAGTGTGAGCAGAGGAAGGAGGAAAACTGAGACAGATCTTCAAGAGAATATGACACTTTGGCTGTTGCTTTGGAAATTAATTTTACCAGAGTATGACTACACTTTTTAGCAAAATCAGTTCATGAGTAGATAACCCAGCAATTACTGTTTTACCAGTATAGCTGAAGTCTCATTAAAGCTAAACTCTCTGACAAAACAAAGAAGCATTTTGGGGCAGATTATGTGTACCTATGTCCCAGGGGGGTTCTGCAGATCAACTGGAATTCAGCTCCTTTTGTTCCCTTGCATCTGCTTGCAGCACATTTTGGCATGATTCCTTGTCTTACATTTACATTGGTCTGAGAAGAACAACAAATGAGTGATCTCTGAAACCTCTGTAGGAAAACAAATATATTGATTGGTAGTCTTGTTTTGTTTTGCTGTCCGAAAATTTGTGAAGTTCAAGGGAGTATTTTACTAAAAATTTCATAAGTGTTAATAGAATTTTTATCTTTTGATCAAAATCAGAGGCTTAATTTAAAGCCTGTTGGCCTCATAGTAATGACTTTTATAGGCTTAGTGAGCACCAGACTGCCCCTCAGACCACCTGTTGGAGAAGCCATTCAACTTCTTTAACTATGTGCTTTGTTAAATAAATTCACTTTTAAACTCTTCTCAAGTGTTCTGTTGCACAGAAATGACCTCATGACAAATTTAGGAGTAAGGCTGTAAGGGAGGAGGTGACACGGGAGTATTTGCCCTTCACTACTTCTGGAAAAATAAAATCTCATGAGACGTCAGGCTCAGTGGTACACCATATGATAACCCTTTGATCACGGGACTAAAATATTCTTCAGTGCTCAGATATAACCCCATCAGGACAGAACCAAGGTCAAATAAAATGTGTAACAGTCTGTTAGAAGACAAAGAAAAATAGTTTTAGGGGTTATGAATAGTGAGGTCAGAGTTCATGGGTTGCAAAACAAACCTGCCCAACTTCTAATATCCCCTGGTCTTACATGCATTGAACAAATCAGCCTGAGGATATCAGACATATTTGTGAGTGTAAGTCCCATGTGCACAACTAGATTTGTATGTTCAACATGTGTTGCCTCTAAAAGTGCAGATGCTAAAAAGAGAGTAATTTCCAAAACACAAAATGTCCAGAATATCTGTTTGCTCTCTGCTAGACAGTTCATTGTAATAAGAAAACCACTAGGAGGGGTAGGTCAGAGGCATAGCAGGCATAACAAGGGAATTGGAAGAGCTACACCAGATGAGTGGCCTTAAAAACAGAGGGGACTTCATTATTCCTATGCAAACGGCACCTGGACTTAGTAAATAAGTTATGTCTAAAGACAGACTATTAGTTTGTTGGGTTTTTTTCCTGTAGAATTCCAAGTTTCTTTGATTTAACTGTAGAGCCTCCCCTGGGCTTTTCTGCTTCTTGGCAGCAAGCAAAATGCTGCTCACTGTCTTGTACTTGTCGTATCAAAAACACCAGTTCATATCCCCTCTGTTTCTGGAGAAATCACCAAACCTCCCATTCATCTTGGGCACTGGCTGCAAAATTCCTGCCTCATTAGTGCACTTCCAGACTTTGCGTTTGTCTCCCTTGCCTCCTCCTTTCACTCATTTGATACCAGCTTCCTCTCCGTCCCTCTGTTTAATCTCTTGCCATCTGGAACAGCCTTCCAGTGTCTCTCTGCCTCATCAACTTTCCATCTTTTTTCAGATCTCATCTGCAAACATTTCTTCATTCCCCTGCCTGCACCTCTTAATTTCTTTCTTCTCTCTGTTATTGGCCTTTATCTCTCTTTAATATGTTCTACAGACAGCATCTTTCTACCACTGTTTGAAATTTATACAATATAATATCCATGGTCTTGTATTATTTAAACTTGCAAAGCATTTTAGAATACAGTTCACATGAAAGGAGCTATGAAAAATGAAGTTACATTGCATTATTCATGCACTGTTAAGCTGAGTTTGTTCTATAGCCATCACTCTTCTTCCCTCTCCTCTTCCTCCTTCCCTTCCCTTCCCTTCCCTTCCCTTCCCTTCCCTTCCCTTCCGCTCCCTTTTGTATCCACCTAGGAGGAATAATTTTTTAAATTACAGATAAGTCCACATAAACCCACGCACTCATACACTTTCTGGTATCAACTTGATTGTCAAGAATGTAAATTTCAATTACTCCATTTCTATGAAGCAGGGATGAGTATCCCCAGAAGAGTATAAAGGATGTTGCCTGGTTGTGTAGGGATGGGTTCGGGAAGGGCAAGGCACGTTGTAGCTGAACTTTGTCAAGGGACACAAAGAATAATAAGAAGGGCTTCTATAGATATATCAGCTAGAAAAGGAAGGTCAAAGAAAGTGCATCCCCGTGATGACAAGACTGGAAAACTGGTAACAGCAGATGAGGAGAAGGCTGAGGTACTCAACAACTTTTTAATCTTAGTGGTCAACCTCACTTCCCACAGCTCTCGAGTGGATGGACTGCAAGACAGGGACTGGGAGAGCAAAGTCCCTCCCACTGTAAGAGAAGATCAGGTTCATGACAACCTGAGGAACCTGAACACGCATAAATCTATGGGACCTGATGAGATGCATCCCAGGGTCCTGAGGGAATAGACTTGATGTAGTTGCCAAACCACTCTCTATGGTATTTGAAAAGTTGTGGCAGTCAGATGAAGTCCCCAGTCTTGGGAAAAAGGAAAACATTTTTAAGAAGGTGTGATGGGTTAGCCCTTGGCTGGAGGCCAAACCACACACCTGCTCACACAATTGCCGCTCCCCCTCACGCGCAGATAGGGGAGAGAATTAAAGGAGTAAAGGGAAAAAAGACTCGTGGGTTGAGATAAGGACAATTTAACAACTAAACTACAATAATATTGAAAATAATACTATATACAAATATACAAATGAGTGATACACAGTGATACTGCCCCCCCACCCGCCTGATGACCAAGGCCCAGCCTGTTCCTGGCCAACGATCCTGGAGCAGGGAGAGTCCTGAAACTGCACTCACGGAATGGAGATAACAGTTCGAGCATCCCAGACCGAGAGCTGAGTGGCGTGGGTGGGGGAAGGCCTTGGGAGAGCGACCACCTGGAGTGAGATGACCCAGAGCAAAAGAGATCCGGAAACAAAAGGGGCTGATCTTCCAGAGGGTCCTCACCTATATACTGGGCATGACGTGAATGTTATGGAATAGATTATTGGCCACTGTGGGTTTCAATCCCGAACCCAAGATCAAATCCTGGGCTAGCAACCAGGGCTGTGCTCCCTCCCAGCCTCCCTGGTCTGCCATCCTTGGCAGCGGCACAAACATCGCTTCTTATCAGCTTTCTTCTAAGCACAAATCCAAAACACAGCCTCTTGCTAGCTATTATGAAGAAAGTTAACTCTGTCTCAGCTTAACCCAGGACAGATGGATAGAAAGGAGGACCCTGGAAACTACTGACCAGTCAGACTCACCTTGGTGCCTGGGAAGATCATGGAACAGATCCTCCTAGAAGCTATGCTAAGGCACATGGAGGACAGGGAGGTGATTTGAGACAGCCAGCATAGCTTCACCAAGGGCAAGTCTTGCATGACCAACCTAGTGGCCTTCCATGATGGAGCAACTACATCAGTGGAAAAGGGAAGAGCTACAGGTGTTGTCTATCTGGACTTCTGTAAGGCCTTTGACATGGTCCCCCACAGCATCCTTCTCTTTAAATTGGAGAAATATGAATGTGATGGATGGACTGTTTGGTAAATGAGGAATTGGTTGGATAGTTGCATCCAGAGGGTAGTGGTCAATGACTCAATGTCCAGATGGAGACCTGTGACGAGTGGCGACCATCAGGGATCTGCACTGGGACCAGTACTGTTTAATATCTTCATTAATGACATAGTGGGATAGGGTGCACCCTCAGCAAGTTTGCAGAGGACATCAAGTTGAGTGGTGCCATTTACACACCTGAGGGACAGGATGCCACCCAGAGGGACCTGGCCAAGGTTGAGAAGTGGGCCCATGTGAACCTTATAAGGTTCAACAAGGCCAAGTGCAAGGTCCTGCACATGGGTCAGGGAATACAGGATGGGGGATGAGAATGGATTGAGATCAGCCCTGTGGAGAAGGACTTGAGGATCCTAGTGGAGGAAAAATAGGATGTGAGTGTGTGCTCGCAGCCCAGAAAGCCAACTGTGTCTTGGGCTGCATAAAAAGAAGTGTGACCAGCAGGTCAAGGGAGGTGATTCTCCCCCTCTACCCTGTTGTCATGAGACCCTACCTGGACTACTGCATCCAGCTCTGGAGTCCTCAGCACATGAAAGACATGGACCTGTTGGAGCAGGTCCAGAGTAGGGCCATGGAAGTGATCAGAGGGATGGAACACCTCTCTTGTGAGAACAGGCTGAAAGAGTTTGGGTTGTTCAGCCTGGTGAAGAGAAGGCTCTGGGGAGACCTTATTGTGGCCTGACAATATCAGAATGGGTCTGTTGCAGTAGGACAAGGGGTAACGGTTTTAAACTAAAAGAGGGTAGCTTTAGACTGGACATAAGGAAGAACTTCTTATGATGAGGGTGGTGAAACACTAGAACAGGTTGCCAGAGAGGTGGTAGGTGCCCCATCCCTGGAAATATTCAAGGTCAGGTTAGACAGCGCTCTGAGCAACCTGATCTAACTGGAGATGTCCCTGTTCATTGCAGTGGGATTGGACTAGATAACCTTTAAAGGTCCCTTCCAATGCAAACTATTCTAAGATTCTATGATTCTAGACAATAAAACTTAACTGGTTTTTACTCCCCTATTGCTCTTCTACCCTTTGTACTGCTAAAGCCCATCACGTGCCCCAGAAATGTGTTTTATCTGATTCCAGAGTATGTACGTCCTATTTTCTGAACAGTGATAACTTTACATAGTTAAATATGTGTAATTGGTAGGGTCTGAAAACAAACTTGCCCAAGCCACTTCAAACAAAGTATGAAACTTTGAAACAGAGGTCACCAAAAGAAAATGGGAAAAATAATTTAATGTAATTCTCAGGGTTTTATGGCCTTGCAGAATCAAAGTGCATAGTCACAGTCCTGGGCACAGACAAAGAAGAAAGCAGCAGGAGGCTCTGACAGTAAGATTTGTTAACTTGCAGATATACCAGCATCACAGACCTAATGTGAATGAGATAGCAGGTTGGGCTGCACAAACAAGGACTAAGGAAAGATGAGGAGTACAAGACTCTTCCTCCTTCCTGAAGGTCATGTTTAGGAAGCACGATGGAGGTGCTGGTGTCTTCAGAGCACAACAGCCACCTGACAGATTTCATGTGCGGTGTATTGGTCAAAAACTTTACAGTCACATTGTTGTCCACAGAAATGTCAGGCCTTTAGTAAGTTGGCAAAGGGTCTTATAGAAAGGGTGAAGGTGCCAGGTGGGAATGAAACTTGGGAATGAATCTTGTCCTTCTGGCTAACTGAGCAACCCAGCTGGATAATTACATAATTAAAAGCATCAGCAAAGGCAGTCAGGCAGAATCATTTAAAAATATATCTTAAATTTATTCTTTTCATTTCCCTTCCAATTCTTTCTTCACAATTTGCATAAATATGAATGTAACTCATCAATTAGGGTAGAAGATCTTCAAAGTCTTTCATCAAATTCTCATTTTAAGTCTCCATTTTCATTTTATTTTTCTGTCTCTCTCTCTCATGGGCTCTCTCTCTTTTTTTTTTTTTTTTTAATTTTGCTCACAATTACCTGCATGCAACTTATTTATATGTTTAATTTACTTTATGATTACAGGTACCTTCTCATACTATCTGGTAATTCTCATTGGAACAGGATGTGATTGGCATAAGCAACGGTGTCTGGTCTCAACAAAAGAGTCTGCATTTCTCTCCTTCCCTGAGAAATGATGTACAGCTTTCCTCAAAGCTTCACAATGAAAAGGGAGTAAGGTCGCCTTAGTCTAGAGGCCAGTTGTGATCATACGTTGTAAGTCAGGTCCTCAACTGTAACTTTGGGTTACTGTAAGAGAGTTATGATGTCTGAAGCTCTGCTCCCTTATTTTTATGTACTGCCTTTCCTGCACTGTTAATAATGCAGAATATTTTATGGACACTTTTATGTTCTGCAGGTAAATGAGATGTTCTGAGAAGAAGATTAAAAAAAAAAAAAAAAAACCCAACAAAACACCCCCCAATTGTCATCAAGGTAACATTCATAGAGAAGAGAGTGTAGGAGTAAAGGGTAAAAAGGACAAATTGCAGCCAAGGAGAAGAGCTGAGAAAAACATGCTCTGAGATATATTGTCTTAACGTAAAGAAAGTTAAGAGTTATCCCACTATGAAAATTGTGTCCTCAGTGAAGGGGTGGAGAAAAGAGCACCATCACCTGTACCTGCTGGCTGCTAGGGAGCAGCACAAGAGAAGCCAGCAGATAGGGGAACAGATAGTGGAAAGGAAGCCTGGAGCTTAGCATTTGTAGGTCAAATACAAACTCAGCCAAGATAAGTGAGACATCCCAGTGTCTTGGCCGGTACTGGATCCAAATCTGGCTGAGCTGCCCCATTTGCTACAGGTGGCAGGTCTTCTTACTCCAGTCCATGCTGGACTGCTGCTACAGGAGGGGTCCAACTTAATTTCTGTTTATGAGAACTGCCTTCAATAAAATCAGGTGGGGTTTTTTTCCCAGTTGAGTAATATATTTAATGAATGAAAGAGCAGCAAGGGCAAATGATGTGGTATTTACATTCAATGTTGCTTGGAATAAACCAAGAAAAGGTCCTTGTTTATACCTCAGACAAAGCACAACCTAATCAACACTACATCTTCTGAATTTGCATTTGAGGACAAAGATGACGATTTTTTTCACAATCATGTAACAGAAGTTGTGATGCAACAAATAAGAAATTGGACTACACAATGGCTTGTTACAGATGAACTGCTGTGAGGACAAATTATTAGATGACATTTAACCTATCCTGACATTTTTGTTTGCCCTTAGAACATCACATAATTAAATGTGAATTTATTCTGACAAGCCAGATGGTTCTGTGGTTACTGCACAGGAGTCATGACACACCAGATCTATTCCTGGCTCTGCCACTTATCTGTTCTACAACCTTTGCAAATCACTTAACCTCTTCACATCTCCAAATTCCGTTTGTGATAACAGAAGAATAATGTGGTTTTCACTCTGCAAAGGCTTTGTATAGTTCAGTGCCTTAAGATCACTAGCTGTTTCATAGTTAACAAGAGGACAATGGACTTAAATTTGTGGAACTACATAATCAGCTGGCATTAACCAGGCCACCTCTCCTGACTTAAATGGACTCTGACCAATTCATACTGTCTGAGGATTTGCTTTATTTTGTGTTCTCATTTAATTTATTGTCTGAATATTTCACTGGTTGCATTTTTCCATTAAAGTCCCATTGTCTTACAGTGTTACTAGTAAACTATAAACAGATCTATTAAAGAGGAATAAATCATTACAAAGTCATACAAGTCAATGGCTTGTTTATTGTCATTGCAAATGAATACCTCATATTTCTGTAGTGTGCTTCCAAGGTATTTTACTAAAAATAGTTACTGCTATGTCAGTCTTTATCAGTAGCCTTCAAAATCTTTTAGAAAGCAACATATACATTTTTTTACAAGTATCAGGGCCTAAAACTTAATGTGATTGTTTGATTAAAAAGATGACACTATTTCACACTTAACTGTTTTTAGTTAATACTTTGGGTTAAATTTCAGATTAAGTATATTGGTAGATACAATGGAGACTTGGTTTTGGTTGGAGGGGAAACAAATATCCCATCTTTGTAGAGATTTTATTTCAACTTTCACTCTGTCTCAACTTTGAAAAAGCAATGGTAATCTGAAACTGAGCAAGAGTTACATAAAAAAAAAGAAAAACATTAATTCTACTATGATATGTTTTTAGTGATGTGTTTCACCATGGTGCCTTTTTTTAAAAGAGTACTTAACTTAAAATTTTGAAATTAGAAATAATTTTAATCTCTTCCCAACATTCAGTTTCTTACCAGATACTTCTACATCCTTGAAATTTATGAGGTTTTTTTCCCTTCCAAATTAAGACATTCACCAGAACTGAGAAAGCATCAAAACCTACTCTTTCACACTTCTCACATTTTCCAAGAAATATCAAACTTACTCAGAAAATGGCCAAATTATGTGTCTAGTAACAAATTACTGTTAGTATTGTCAGCATTTGCTGAAGAACTGATGTGCAAAGTTACTAGTTTTTAAGGAAGAAAAGATGGACAAAGAGCAGTAGCCATCACGTGATGAAAGTACAACATTTGATTAAAAATTCTCTCCATTCCTTCATACTTTGCCTTCCCTGGAAACATGGGCTCAGGGATATTTCTTAGGCTTACATAAATGTGATATGTTTAATCAGACTAAATATGCAAACAACTCAGAAATAACTGAGTAATATATGTCTTTCTTCACTCCTTCTTGCATCTTCATCTCCTACATTTCTATAACTCTTACATACTTTGCCATTCTGTTGCACATTTACAGATGATTCCTTTGATCTACAAACTTCATCAAATGACTTAGCATCACTTCAGCAATAAACGGGTCCTCCAAAGTATTCTGTGTTAATTTATTTGCAGTCCTTCCAGTAAAGATGTGTACACTGCAAAGTGGAGGCAACTACTGTTTTTTCCGATGTTTTGCTGATGTTGGAAATTTCATTTTTCAATTTTAAAAAGTAATAATTTGCATATTTCATATATTCAACTATAAATTCAGCTTTCAGTGTCATTGTGCCTACATCTGGAACCTGAGGTCTCTGAGGCACACAATTAATGGTTGACATTTTTCTCTTAAGCACTTTTTCTGTCGAGCCATTTACTTTTTAGAAGATGATGGTGTTACGGGTGTGTCTTTTGCATACCAAATAACAATATCAAAGTTGATGCTCTTTCTGCAAATATCCTGCCTTCTTGGTGCTATGGATACTTGTTTCAAACTCTTTAATAACAGAGACACATTTTAATCTGTCTTTTTAAATATAGGAATGCAAAATATGAGCAAAAGACATCACTGATGTGTATGAGATACCTGCAATATCATAGCTAAGCTTATACCATATCGGATTGTAATTGGCTACTGGAACTTACAGTAGGTAGAAATTGGTGGGGTCAGTATCAAATTAGATATTTCTATCAAAAATTGCTGTGCTTCATCAAATAGACAGATGGCTACATTTCTGCAGGGGCACAAGATGTATAATGGAGTTTTAATAATATCCCCAGGAATCCAGTTTTAACAGCATGATTTAAAACTCTTGGGAGGGAGTCCTTCCATTGGCACTACCAGGCTTTCAATCAATATGCTCACACCTCTAGAGAGCCTTCATTTACCCTGGACATACTACTAATGAGTCACTACACTAGATCACTGGCACTGAGCCCAGGCAGCAACATTTCATTTGGCTCTAGAGCCAAATTTACCTCAGGCTGGCAGATGTGTAGATCTGAGGTTTTGACTCAGACTCCTACTTGAAATATTGTTCCTTCTTAACTCTTAACCAAGATTTAAAATTATTAAAAGACGGCAATCCCATGGTCTCAATGACCTTCATCAGCTATACAATAGCACATGGTTCTAGCAACTCCTCACATGTGACTTCTCCAAACCGCTGGGACTCTCCCATTGTTGCAGCAATATTGGCATTATTCAACACTGTGCTTTTCCATAGCATTCTCCTGGCCTCTCAAAAGCCTTTCTCAAAGGCTTGCCTTTTATGCACTTTCCCAAGGAAACCTCTGACATTTGTGAAAAAGACTCTTCCTCATGAAGACAACTGAAGTTATACATGCATGTGTGCATGTAGAGAGAGAGATCTCACAATGATTTTATCCAGGGATCCCTCAACGCATACATTTACCCCTCTGAAGCCATTATTAAATAAGCCTGGAATTATTTATCTAAATTTTGTTTCAAATATAAACAGTAATTAAGTCTGTAAATCTCATGTTTTAATTTCAATTGAATTATAGTCATGTTTAATCTTGAAGTGTGAACTCTTTCTGAACAACAAATGCAAGTAATGCTTTTTATATTCAGACATATACTGAAATAAGAAAAATAAACACTGTCTTTTTCATAAAGCTGTTCCACCATGGCAAAAAACCATCTTCTGAGGTTGACATAATCACTGAATTATTTCTCAGCTGCTATTGACACTGATATCCTATTGAGAAATGTAAATATGAAATAATTACATGAAAAAAAAAATACATGCCACATTAATAGCTGCAAGCAGTTAAAACACCATACACACTTACGTGCAATTTTCATTGCATTTTTCTGAAGGGTCATAATGGATGGTGCATTTTGCTTAAAAGCTGAGTCCCAAAAGGCACCCCTTGCTCTTCCAATAAAGAAGAAGAATTTTGTGTGTTATGTTACTGTAAATGTCTACCTTGAGACATTGAGATCAGCTCCTGGCAGCTTAAAAAAACTCTCTTATACTCCTTAGTATAAAAATACTGATTCTCTCTTCTTGTTACATGTCAGACTGCATCTACTCTCTTCCACAAGATATGTCTTTCTACCACAGCCTTACATATATGCTGCCAGAAGAGCCTTCCGAAACCCAAAAGCTCTGCCGTTCAGATAACACCTGAAATTTTGCTTGACTCTACCCTCAAGCTACAGAAAACTCATCTTTTATGCCTGTTTTCCAGCTGTTCGTCCACAGCCCCCTGGAGATACTTTGGCTATTTCTAGGGAAGTCAGGAAGTATAGCTAAGAAAAACAATTCTGTTCTCACTAATCTTACATTTGCAGCTCCATTAGGATTTATTTTTTTTTTTACGATATATAAAACACAAAAGTTTGAAAACTTCTGCTCTACAGTCTTACAGTCTAGACATCAGGCACTTGGCTGTACATGGAAGAAGGACAAGTCACAAAGAAACTGGGGAATAAAGAATGCAACTGGAGGGAGTAAAATCCAGTAATTTCTCACATTATAAATGGACATCACAGTGACCTTGTCAAAGGGGTTCTGTTTTATCTCATGCAATAAATATACATAGCTTATTCTGTGTGCTTTTTAAAACAATTTCTAGTAAGGTTAGAATGTGCTGTGATGAAGTAGGCTGTTGATTTTAGGTGGGTTTTCTCTCCTTTTAAAAAACTACTGTGTTTGAAGCAGTACCATTTACAACTTTAATTAGTAGATTTCCCTACCTCCTAAGATATAAGAACAAACACATAAATTCCTAGGAGTTTCAGGGTGGGGGCTGTTCTTTTTCTCATCCATAAGGGTGAGGAAATTGCAGATGTTGACACGGAGGGCACTATTATTATTATTGTTATTGTTGTTGTTATTGTTATTAATAACGTAAAAAACAAGTCATAATACTTAAGCAGAAAAATATCAACCCAGGGAAAATGTTCCACATGCCAGTGCATAAATAGATCTGGCAGAGAACATAACAATAGCTCTGCTGCTGCTCCCTCAGAGCTGGGCTGATCCTAATAAAAACAACGGGTGATTGTTTCTTGCTGTCTTTCACTGTAGATGAGAGGGGGCCACTGTAATGATGCTGCCTATTAAACACAGTGTAACTCAGCGAGGTAAACAGTAATTATACGACAGGAAGAACAGACCGGGTAGGTTTGAACATGTTCACAAATAGGTTGTCCCTGTTGGAAAGCAGTGGTGGGTTCTGCCTCCCAAACACTTCCATGGAAGCACAGAGTGCTTTATCACTGCAAGTGGTCCCTGTCCTGTGATGTGCTGTTAATCCCAGAATTACCACTTTCTGTGAGCAATGTCTGTAGAAAGCAGATCCTTCCTCAGTACACCAGCAGTTGGATGTTTTGATGTTGAATTGTCTTGCAGCTGCAAGTTGCATGGCATGCCTAGCAATGGTGAACTTTAGTAAAAGGCAGCATGCCTGCACTAGCAAGGGCAGGGAAACAATACAGTTGTTAGCGCTGGCAACAATTTACTTGTTGACCATGGTCCCCATAGCAAATGTAATTCTGTGCTTTGCTATTTTGCTTTGACATTTCAAAAGTCTGTGCGGCCAAAAGGCCCAAAATAAGGAGCAAATGTCACTTACCTCGTTTCCCTGCCCTGTACAGTCAACCTATTACTGAAATCAGGCGGAATAGTTAAGTTCACATTAACACAGCTCTTTGAAACCATGCTTGAACCTGCTTACTCTCGAGAATATTTATTCCAGAAGCAAAAGAAGCCCTGTGCTTCATAGATCCAGAGAGGCATGAGGAGCTCTAGACTCTAATGGTGTCATCAGCAGCTTCCTCCGGCTAACCAGGGAAGGTCTTGGATCCTGGATGATGGGTGCTCAAGTAGAGGATGCACAGGCAAAAATACTACTCATCAAAGAGGTCTTCCAAACTCATTGCATTGAGAGAAGAGGTAGAACAGATCTTGAAACAGACAAAATTGGAATAAGTGTTCAGGCCACAAAAAATAGGTCAGCTACGAAACATTCCACATCCATGTTCACCATGCAGTATAACAGGAGCTGAATCTGCTCTGTGACCTCAGAATCAAAGTAGCTCAAAAGTTGCCAGTTAGCTGGTCACTGTAAAAATAATGAGAGCGAACACACTTCATATTTAGCTTAAGCTAGTGGGTGTTTTCTTTCTCCTGGAAACAAGTTATATCAAAATAGCAACTGTTTCTGAACTTGTTATTTTCTTTTTGTCTTTCTTTTTTGGGGTTTATTGTTTTTGTTGTTGTTTTGTATTAATTACCTATATCCTAGGAGTCATGAACACAGATAATATATTTTCGTTTTGTGGTAATGACTCTGATTACACCATGCAGGGGAATATGTAATGGGCAGTATTTGTACTATTTAGTAAAGACAAATATTTATCTACCATAGAGGTGATGTGGCTAAGCAGATTATATGCTCATTACACAAATCACATCTCGGATCTACTTCTCGATCTATCAATTTATCCATTGCTGAATTGGAGTGTGGGCTCTTAGCCATGCTTTCTTACCTGTCAAAGTCTGGAGTACTAACACATCTATTTTTATTTTTTTTCAATCTGTCTGAGGATAGATAATGATAAGAATTATTACATCTCTTCAGTTCCTCATCCCTTATTTTTACTTTTCCAACTTTTAATGAACAGTCTACCATTTAGATCCAATGGAATTATTGTGTGCAGAATATATTTCTTTCTGTTTTATTGAAGCACATATTTGTTTGTGTGTGTTTTCAAGTTAGATTGCTTTGGGGACATAAATCTTTCTGGTCACACTTCCTCCATCCTCCTCCTGAAAGGCTAACTTCTTAAATTTACAAGTTGATGTTTTGACACAGCTCCCTCAGAATAAAAAAATTTTTCAGTGTTCTCATCTTTGCAGTGCAGAATAAAAACAAATTGTGAAACACTGATGAGTTGCACCAAATGAAACTGGCAGTCTCTAGCCAGCTCTAATTTCCACAGTAGTCTCACACATGACTGTTACTTAGTCCTTTGTGAGTTCATCTAACTGTGACTCCCTATGTAGCCATTATTCCGTGAGCTGCCACATGCTGTTAGTGTGTCTTCAAAGGGTTTCAGTGCTATTTGCCCTCAAAAATTTAGCCCAAGACAAAGATAACCCGTAGTCCAGATTATTTTTCCAATGACAGAAACACTGGACAAACAGCACAGCCAAATAACAACTTTATTTTTGGTAAATTTTAAAATATTACCAAGGAAATTCTATTAAAAACAAACAGGGATTAGCGAGTCCAGACACTCTCCTGCTCATGGTCACTTCTACTGAAAAAACTCAGGTGTCCTACCTGAAGTCTGAATGACCTGAGCCCAGGAGTCTAAAGTAAATTAGCAGACATCTAGAGATTAGAGGTTCCTCATCACAGTGTGGACACTATGGCTGGGCTAGTGCTGTGGTTTAACACCAGAAGGCAATAAGCACCATACAGTCTCTCACTCACTCCCCCCACCAGTGGGATGGGGGAGAGAATCAAAAGGAGAAAAGTGAGAAAATTCATAGGTTGAGATGAAGATAGTTTAATAAAATTAAAAAAAAAAAAAAAAAGAAAGAAAAAAGGAAAAACAAGTGATGCAAAAAACCCAAATTGCTCACCACCATCCAATTGTTGCCCAACCCAAGCAATGGCAGCCTTGGTAAACTTCCCCCTCCCACCCAGTTTTTATTGCCGAGCGCAACAGTTGGGGTCAACTGTCACAACTAAAAATCTGTGCTATAGCACCTTTTCCCCATGTATCTTTCCACATGATACTTGAAAGACTTTAATTAGTAATGTCCCACAACACTCCTTTGAGGGAGTTAATCACTGTAGTGATTTTGCAGATTAGAAAAGGAAGTCAAGACAAATGGTAGCGTATATTTCTGTTAAGTACTTCATTTTTTTAACAACTAACTTGAAATACCACAGCCCTGATTCTCACTTATAGTTCCTCTGCACAACAGCCACACACACGTTAAGCATTCAGCAGTTCAGTCAGAGCAGCCATGGGTTTGGAGCGCCAGTGCTGTATATCTGTACTTGAAGGAACTGTTCTGAAAATTGGCACTTAAGTGATTCATTAAAGCAATAATCCTGACTCCTCAGTTTGTTCTTTAGTCCCTGAGGTTCAGTTCAGAACATAACATCCTTATTCAGGAAAGCAACCAAAGATCTTTTAACCTTTAAACCAACACTTTTGTGCTGAACATTGAGCACTCACTTTGGTGTTTTCATTAACTGTTATTCTGATTACACCATTGGGAATCATCACAGAACATCCCCAGGTGTTGTAAAAGTTATCAACAAACACAGACCCCAGGTTTGTCTTTCATATGGAAATAAGAACGAAAAAAACCTCCCCATCACGGGTTTACGAAAGTAACCTTTTTACTTGGGTCAGCTGCTGTGCACAAATTCAGTTTTAAAGGTAGCTATAATATTTCAAAAGCAGTCATGTAAAATTAAATATATGCAATCAATTGGAATAACACACTGGGCTAGGCAGTTCAAGTAGTCAGGTATAGTTGTTCCCTGAAGAGGCAAATCAGGAGCAGAATATTAGCAGTCTCAGTGTTTTTTTAAGTTTGCACAAGGGAGTGACTTTTTCTACAGGTTCTAAAAAACTTTGACACATGAATATTCCAAGTGGCTCATAATTGAATGCAACCATATTTACTTCAACATGTTTGTCATTCATGTCAAAAAGAGTCTATCTATCTACTCTGGAAGAAAAAACATACTTTCTTCTTTCTAGAGTGCTTGTACAAAGTTCCACTGCATCATCTGTTGTCTCTACAAGTAATGTAATAAGGAATTGCTCTTAGCAAAGGCTACTCAGTTGTTGAAATGTGTGTGGTACAGTGAGGAATAGTAAAATTATAGTAATTTGATATTAGTGGTAGAAAAGACAATTTGATTAAAAGACACTGTTTTGACCTAGCAGAAATCTACACTGATAGCTTGGAAGGTGAAAAAAACATAAGAAAATAAGTAGATTTTAGCTATTTTTCATTCTAAAGGTTCATACAGGAATCGGACAACAGCTCCAGGTCTCCACTTCTGTGTAAGATTATCACATGTTGTGATGTATAATCTTGCTGGATCACCAAACAATATTAAAAGTATGTCTGGAAGAAACACTTCTAGAATGCTCCAGAGCTCATTCAGTTTGCTGGCTGAGCTTGACCACACATGATTCACTGCTCTTAATAATCATTGCACCAATATTGAACTTCATCTGAGACCTTTCTCTTTCTAATTCAGAGTTCTATTAGAAAGGCTACTTACACCTGATTTAATAGCAGTTTGAGCTACAAAACCATTGCCATGTCTCCTCAAGAGTCTGTTCCTTTCCATGCAAAGCAATTCAGCCAATGGTCTACTGCACAGGAATGTAAAAACAGGTAATTTTAGGATGCACAATATGTAAATACTGCCAAAGGGTCCATACATTCTATACCTGCTGAGTCAAACTACATCAGCAAAATTTTGTTGTTATTGTTATTAATATTATCGTTATTAAACATATCTTGCTGTCAGGAAATTACCTAAAATAATAGAAAGAAGCAAACAATGTCTTCTTATTGTCCTGTTTCATGGGCATATATCGTCTTCTCTAGGTGAGAATAATGCACAGTTTTCAACAAAGGACTCAGGCAAATTCTCCAGGGTGCTTAGGAATATGCTTAAGTTTTTTCTGTGATGATAATGAAGATGAGGAAGGAAAAAAACTTGGTAGGATTTTTAGCATTTATGGAAAGATATTATTGACTGCAGATATTATTGACTGCAGTTCAAAACTGCACAGGAAAAAAAAAAGATTATTTGAGAGTAAAGAAGTGCGTTATGGAATATGTGACAGTACCTTCTACTAATCCTATCTTGATTCTCAAACTGAAGTTTGAAAAGCTGTAGATACACAGCTAGTGTAAGTCAGTGCAACTTCATTGTAGATGCTAGAAACAGGCAGGAGGGGAAGTCTGAGCAATTCCATTTGGTGAACTTTTTTTCTTTCAAAGAATAAGCACATAAGAGAGGCATGATATACTAAAGAAAGTGCTATAATTTAGCACTCAACCATTAGTAATAAAAGTGTTTAGAAATTAGTTCTGACAAATGGACTCCAGCAGCAGTTCAGAAGAGTGCAGTGAATTGAGAAGGGGTTATGTCACCATAAGTTACTGTGCTGGAAATAACAGAAGAAGTGAGGAAAGTTAAATACATTAACAAGTTTGGTGGCTGAACAAGCAAACAGTGAATGAAGATGAGTGTTGATAAATACAAAGCAATAGTTGCTGGAGAAGAAAAAAAAATGCTGATATAATTTGAAGAAGTTTTTCAGTTAAACATACAAGTAACATGGGTATGGTTCCAGACAGTTTAGCAAAGATGTGTTTGGTGTTCAGCTAAGTAAATAAAGCAGAAGGTTCTTAAGCAACGAGGTTTACACTGATTTATGAAATAATATTAGGCAATCATATTAGAACATCATGCAGGCCATCTAAGTGGTGTGGTTTCATCTCGAATAGTACCTGATATAAAATGACCTGGTCTCAAGAAAAGAAAAAAGAATTGTCATGAAGCATGAAAAAAACAGAGACCCCTGGCTGAGCAGAGGGTGAAGAAAATACTATTGAATGCTTACCCCTACAGAGCAGGGGCATAAGAAAAAATACAGAAAAAGTAAAGATACAGTGAGTTATTCCCATATTGGAATTGCCGTTTCAAGGTGGGAAATTGCTGTTCTTGCCACATCAGACAAAGACACCAAAAAAAAAAAAAAAAAAAAAAAAAAAGTGGTGGAGGCCATCAGTTGAGGTAAAAGGTATCAACTTCAAAACTCATAAAAGAAAATATATTTTTCACAAACTTGATTGACTGTAAAATACATGATTACACTGTAGTTCTCAAAGTCAAAGATGACCCTGACCCTGAAAACTTCACAAAGAATAACAGGGCATTTCTAGACATACCAGCAACATCCTAAGTTACAGTAGCAAATGCTAAGACAAACAGTAGAAGAGACAAAAAAAATAAAACCTAAACAAACAAACAAACAAAAACCACAATGCAGGAGAATTTATGTAGCTGTAATTCTCTGTGATTAAAAGGAGACCTCTTGGAAGACACAGATTATCTCATGTCTGGTTAAGGAATTAATATGCTCTTTCTATAGAAATACCAGATTCTGGCCATTGTTGGAGAACAGCTGCTAAATTTACCAGTCTACAGATTGGGAATTCTTTACTTTCCTTGTATTGTGAATCTGAGACACACAAAAAAACTTCAAAAGAAATTCCAGCTGTGAAGGAGAGGAAGTGAAAAATGTAGAGACAGTAAACATGGAACTCAGTTTAAAGAGTAAGGGAAACAAATAAAATATGTACTTCCAAGGCCATATCTACAGAGGACAGTGGAGTGTAATGCAGAAACTGCCAAGCTGGCCCTTAGAGAGCTGGCACACCACACAGTGCACTACGATGACTTGGGAGGTATCAGTTCAGGTGCTGAAAACAGAGCAGTCACAGCAATATAGAGTTTCATCTGAGCCAGTAAGCCCTGCTCCATAGAAGAGTTAATTAGAGAATATTGTGCCTAATTGCAGAAGCACCTCTGTCTCTGATGGCTCAGGACTCCTGGCACTGTGCAGTGCAAAGCCTCGGTGAGTGTGCCACTTGTGTCACTACCAGTGGGTGAAAGGAAAAAGATAAAACGGCATGGTATTGTTACTGTACATGATGAGTGATATCTGCTGCAGCACATATGACAGATGGAATGGCTTTCACTCTGATTCAATCAAAAACTCACTAGGCACTAACGAGAAGGTGCTACCCAGCACAGTTAATGCAAGGTTACTGCTAATGTCTGTTTTTAACTGAAGTTCTGGGGTTTGTTACTATTGTTTTTTAAATTCTCATCCCAGCTATGTGTATGTCTGACGATCCTGAAGTTAAGCCATTTAAACAGGCAATGTTCTTCTCCTGAACGCATCACTGCTCCAGTAAGTGACAATAAGCACAAAATACAGCACTTTCAGTGGGAGAAAGCCAGAGAAACAAGTATCCCATAGGAAAATGCTCACTGGGGATGTAGTAGGTTGGGTTCCAAGACCCTCTTCGTCAGAGAAACTGCATTCATTTTCCTATTTGTATTTTCTATCAGGCTGGATCTGAGCTGCCTGCAGAAGTAGCTCGCTTAAAAAGTCTTCAGGAACTCCTAGTTTAACGGTTCTTTTTTTTCCGGATTTATCAGCTTTGGATGGGCTTCAAACAATCATTCATTCCATATGTATGTTTGGGTGAGTAGTATCAGTACTAGAGACACTTTGTACAAGCCCTGTGGCAGCATCATAAGTACAAAGTGGAAATGTCTACAGACTTATGCTGCAGGAGAGCTTGGTTCCTGGGCTTGAAGTGTTTAAAGAGCAGTCAGAGTCCTTGACATCATGCCCAGTGAGGATGAATTCTTGAGTTTGTTCATAAAGTAACATTTTGGGGAAAACATTTCACAAAGAACTCTGACCCTCTTTAAATCCATTCACCAAGCCAACAGTCCTCAGCACTCCTCTAGAGCTTTGCACATAAAGCTGCCAAGGGTCTAGCTGCCCTGAGAAAAAAATGAATTTGGAATACCTCTTGCTCTTTCCCCAGCTAGTTAAAATAAAAAGAAGTGCATGGCCTGCCTGACACCTTCCTTCCTATGTCTACACACCACCTCTGTGGATGATGTGAGCCAAGTGGACGGGTTTCCAGTGAGCTCTCTGCAGAAAAGTTCCACTGACACTTTTGCAGTAACACAACAATTTGTTTAGAGCCTGTTCATAGTCCTGATCTTCAGGTTAGTGTGTTCTTCAGTTTATGTCAGAGCTTCTCTGATACTTTTAAAGGACACAATGGAATGTCCCTCATTTCTAGCCACTGACTACAGCTAATGGGTACATGCAATGCACAGAAGCAGCCCTCTCCAGCTGCAGGGAGTCATCTTCAAGGAACGCAGCATTAAAAACAACAGGTGCTACCTCAAAGAACCTCACACCAGATGTGCAGCTGATTATTGGTTTGCATTTGCCTAAACAGATGCAAACAAACATGAGAGCAAGAGCCGGACGTTTAAAGTGGGGTGTGTGTGTGCACACACACACAGACACGGACACATGGACACACAGACACACAGACAGACACACAGACACACGGACACATGGATACAAGGACACACATATACACTGACACATGGGCACACAGATACGTGGACACACAGACACACATACAGACACACGGACACACAGACACACGGACACACACTGACACATGGACACACATACACACGGACACATGGATATACATGCACACGAGCCCACATACACAAGGACACACATCCGTATGGACACACGGACACACACGAACACAGTCACACGCAGACACGCAGGCACACGGACAGGCGGACAGGCGGACACACGCCGGCGGCGGTCCGGCAGCTCTCCAGGGTGCTGCAGTAGGCGGCTCCGCGCTCCTGCGGCGACTCCCGCGGCCCTGCCCCATGGAGGGTTTTCCTATTTTCTCCCGAACAGAGACACTTCAGACTATAAACCTCTGAGTTTCAGGGCAAGGAGGGTCTGTGTTTCTATGGTCAAAGTCAAGTGAAACTTTTATGCTGTCAATAACCCTCTCCACACACTTGCACATAGTTTAGAAAGGATTTTATTTAACTCTTAGCTTTTTAAGAGTATTGTGCCACACCTGTCAAATGTATCCGGCTATAAACACAATCTTACGACTGCTTAATGTTTTCTAACTCCCATGTAACGTAAATGGAGGCGTTATAGTTCCTTCTTGCTTCCTTTCTCCTGAAAGTCACTTTTCTGTCTGTATTCAGAAGTATGTCTGACAGCCTTGAACATACGCTACACCGTCATTTTCAGTAACTGTCTTTCAAAGTCTGGACAAAAGTGACACCGGTTCTTAGCAAATATATTTTGCAGATTGTTCTGAAACTGCTTTCATATCTGGCCACCTATATATTTAGTCACCTGGGATGCTGCAACATTTGCAAAGACTGCAGTTTATAGGGCTTTATTGATAGGCAAACCACTTGCATGTTTACATTAAAAAATGCACCCTCAGTTTTGCTGTGCCTAGGGGGACACTCTTCCGGATACTGTGTTTAACCTTAATAAAACTGTACATTCAATTTTCCAGTTCGCCACCTAGCTGCTCCACACGAGTGAAGACCAGTTTGGCTTTGAAAATCAGACTGTGAGCCACGACTAAAGCTGCTGGAAATTTTCATTTCATCAGTGCGGTCTGTTTTGAATAATTCCTAGTATGTTGGGCTTTGAGACTCACAGGGACCACGAAAACACTGTCGTTGGGCAGGCGAAAAGTGAAAGAAAAGCTTGGTGGTTTTCTGTTAGTGAGGCAATGCTTAATGTTGCTGGCTGGTGAAAGCAACACACTCCTTGCTAGCTGTGTTGGCGGGCTCAGAGGTTTCAGCTGGGAAAGAGAAACCGAGGTGCTCTCAGCTCCCTAGCACTAGCGAGATCCAAGCTGCGATATGTCAATGTTTCAGTGCCCTCCCCTGTCAGATCTCACTGTGCTTTATAACGCTCCTACGGACCCACTGCTCTGGACACAGCTAAGTGATTACATGCCCTTTTCTGTTAAAGGTTTGACCATCAGTTTATTTAACTCATTTAATATCCACTGGTAAGTACCTATTAACGACTTATTTGCATGGAACCTGGCTCGCCGTTGCCTCGGTTTGGATTTGTTCCTTCCTTTCTTCCTGCTCTCTGCGGTCCGCACCGCCAGGATGATTTGCTGTTGTCCCCTTGTCCCGTTCTCACTAGCATTTTCCCGGCATCTGTCAAACGCCTGCCTCCCCCGTGAGCAGAACCATTTAAAATCAGCTGTCCGTTGCAGTGCTGGAGCTAAAAGAGCGTGGAAGCCCCAGGGAGGGCTGAGCAGCGTGACCGGTGGGGGCGAGCACAGCCCGCAGCCGGGGTGCCCCAAGCAGGTGGGGACGGGGGGAGGAGGGGGGAGCAGCAGCCCCATGGGACCTGCGCTGGTCCCCTCCGGGACTGAGGTGTCCAGCTCGGCCGGGTGAGTGCGGCTGCCCCCCCTCTCTCACTTTGCACCTTGTTAAACAGCCCTGAGAACTGATTGGGTCAAGCGTCCATTTGCAGGCGCCTCTTTCCACAGAGAGAGATGGGGGCTTCTCCATGCTCTTCCCAGTCCCCTTGGCCTAAATCTGGTGGGGAAAACTCCAAGGGAAAAGGTACCCCCGAGGAAACGTGGCTCTCCGAGCTACTTCTTTTCCCTGCAGCAGAGACCGGGGAGGGGACTAGACCTCCCAAGGGAAATCAAGCTCTTCGGTTTGCAGAGCTGGCGGTGTCCCGGGCTTGCTCTCTCAGTCCCCCGAGATAAACCGTCTGCTGGCCGCGAAGCTGG
>NW_010128337.1:0-650 GCF_000699245.1 Pterocles gutturalis | reverse complement strand
CTCCCCTCCTCTGAGGAAACGGGGCAAGTCGGAAAGAACAAGCGTAACCCCCCACCCCCGACCCCAGCCCTGTTACAAGGGGGTGAATTAGTCATGGAGGGGGGCTGAGGAGGGGACTAGGAGTGCGAGGACGACTTGTCCAAGGCACTTTGTCCCTGCCTCTGAGGTAGCCTCCCTCGCGCCTGAAAGGACTTGGAGTCTCTGTAGATACCTCCGTGGCCCCCCGGTGCGGATGAGAGCTGAATCGGAGGGTGGCCGCACCCCCCTGAGTATAGCAGAAAAGATCACCTTGGAAATCGTCCACTCGGACACCCCTCCTCCAGCTCCAAACCTCGCCCACCCGAGCTGTAAAACCCTCGGGACAGGGCGCTAGTCCTCCCGGGCAGCAGCCCAACGAGGAGCTCAGCGCCCGGGGGAAGGGGTCATCTAGGGAGGCGCGGAGCTAAAGGCAGGGACATAGCCCGCAGCAAAGTCTCGCTAGAGACCACTCGGCATCAATGGACACGGACGCGATTTCTTTTGGAAATCCCCTGACTGTAAATTGCTATCTTTGCCTCCCGTCCCCGGGAGCGTCTCCCGGTCCCTCCGCGAGAAGGGAAGATCATCATTACCAAACACTCGCTTCTTCATGCGCTTTCTTTTTTTTTTTT
>NW_010128336.1:53142-66299 GCF_000699245.1 Pterocles gutturalis | reverse complement strand
TTTTGCCTGCCTTCCTCTTTGTTGGGATGCATCGCCCCTGAGCCTGGAGGAAGTGATCCTTGAATATTAGCCAGCTTTCTGGGGCCCCTCTTCCCTCCAGGGTTTTATCCCATGGGACAGTTCCAAGCAAGTCCCTGAAAAGGCCAAAGTCTGCTCTCCTAAAGTCCAGGGTAGTGAGTTTGCTGTGTGCCCTCCTCACTGCCCTGAGGATCTTGAACTCCACCATCTCATGGTCCCTGCATCCCAGGCTGCCCTTAAGTTCTACATTCCCCATCAGCCCTTCCTTGTTTGTGAGAACAAGGTCCAGCATAGCCCCTCTCCTTGTTGTCTCCTCTATCACTTGAAGAAGGAAGTTGTCATCGACACATTCCAGGAACTTCCTGGCCTGCCTATGCTGTGCTGTGTTGTTCTTCCAATGGACATCAGGGTGGTTAAAATCCCCCATGAGGACCAGGGCTTGTGAGTGTGAGGCTGCTCCTGTCTATAGGGGGCCTCATCCACTTTCTCTCCCTGGTCAGGTGGCCTGTAGCAGACCCCCACTACAATGTCCCCTGTCCCTGCCCTCCCTTTGATCCTGACCCACAGGCTCTCTGTTGGCTCCTCATCCATCCCCAGGCAGAGCTCCATGCACTCCAGCTGGTCTTTGACATAGAGGGCAACACCCCCTCCTCGTCTCCCCTGCCTGTCCTTCCTACAGAGCCTGTATCCCTGTATTCCAACACTCCAGTCGTAGGATCCATCCCACATCTCCGTTATGCCAACACCCCCGCAGGCGTGCACACATCTCCAGCTCCTCTTGTTTGTTCCCCGTACTACGTGCATTCGTATAGAAGCACTTAAGCTGGGCTCCCAAAGAGGCTGGACCTCCTGTGTGTTGCCCTCCAGCCACCCTCACGCCAGCCTGTGAACCTTTTCCAGGCTCTGGGCATTTGTTGCTGTTAATGTAATGTTAATGCCATCACCTTTAGAAGTGTAGATTAATGTTGATTCATTATGGTATATCAGAGGTATTGATCAAAAAAAAATTGTTTTTTTTTTTATTTTAGTTAAGGAAAATAGTTTCAGTGTAATAGACTGGAATATCCCAACTGTACTAAATACACTGTAAAGAAATTTTAACTGTATCATTACCAGTAGGAAGTAGATCCTCTCTCCTCTCTTTTCCAGATGACCTCCCTGCTTTCTTTGCTGCAATGCTGGCTGGTTTTTGACTACTACGGTTGTTTTCCTTAACTCTTATTCATAGCTTTTTTCCTTTTGTAGAGAAAACTTTTTCTCTTTTTGTGCATCTAATATATTTTTCTCTTTTTGTGCATCTAATATCCTTCCTTTCTCTCCTTCACACTTCAGTGTTTGTCAATGATGACCAGTTCAAGAGTTCTTAGACCGTTATCAGGGTAAATAGCAAGAGCTGAAATGTGCCTGTCAGAGGGGACTACGGGGTTTTTTTGAGATGTAAATATTCAGCCTATTCTAACAACATTCAATCTGCACCTGAGGATTGAAAGAGGTCTAAAAGCTAACCAAAAGCTGTTCACTCTGTAAAAGTCATTTTGCATAAACACCCACCATATGTGGAAGCAATATCTGTTGAGCATATTTGAAGAAAACTGTAATATTTTCCATCAAAACTGAAAGCTATAAAAGGCCACTTTCTGCTAATACTGTTTCAGTTTTAGAATTTCATGCATAGATCAGGAGCAGAACATGGATCTAAGTGTAAATGAAATACCTAATTCATAGACTAACTGCCCATAGAAATCAATGCAGGTAACTAGATGAATTTGTAGGACATGGTTAGGGTAGAAATATCCTTTAAGGACAAAGCTCTTTTTGTAACACATACTTGTGCATCTTGAGAGACATGTTAGTCCAGCAAAATCCCATGCATAGCATCCATCTCCTGAATAGCAGGTCCTTTCCATCTTAATTGCACCATTATGTTACTAATCGGGCTTCCTGAAGCTGAGTATGACTTGAAGCACTGATACCATGAGAGAGACAGCATTCAAAAGACATTAAGGATACCTCTCCTGACAGTTACAAGAGGTGGTGAATTACTACTATGAGATCATCTACAGAGAATTATTGTCATTACACATAATTTTCCACTTACAAAAATGTTTTCTTCTTTGGATAGAGTTTTAAAATTCTGTCTAAGCTTAAATCCATCAACATTGCATCTGCTTCTAATTTACCAGTCCCCAAAGTGCTCTCATATGCATTTAAGGGTATGACAATAAGAAATTCCTCCCCACACAATGTTTATAATTGACATAACAATGGGATGGAGCAATATGATTAATTTGATGTCTTTACCTAGGATGAAATATAGGTTGTTGGGCTTTATTAATTACCTTACTGATATTACATTTTTTCCTCTAAAGGAGTGACTAAGAATATCAAGAATAGCTTGCTATGTTAAAAAATGATCATGTAATTAACATGTTTCTATAAAATTGGAATCTATCACAGGTGCAACTTTTACTTTCAGCTTACACATGAGTAATTAGCATGGCTCAGGTGTGTGCTACCTGTTCCTGAATCTCATTTTCCTGTAACAATGTGAAAATGAGCAGAAAGAGTTACCAGAATTAGTTTTATCTGAGTTTTAATTTCCTGTTACCACATTCATTATAGCTTATAGGTAATTCTTTTACCATGTCAGATTGATGCTAAAAGGAACCTGTTGTGCAGAATGTCTGCTTCTTTAATATAGCCATCATAAGTTCTTTTGCTATTCTATGTGAGAAGAGATACTGAGGCTTTCTTCTAGCCTTCATGCTTTGTTTTTCTTTCTCAGAAAGCAGAGTGGCACTTCAGGCAAGACAGGTGGTGTTCAGTCAACTCATCAAGTTTCCCCTAAGATCAAATCAACAAAGAGTACAAGGGCTACTCCAAAAGTCTGAGAAGCACACCTGAATCCCACAGTGCTGCATAACAGTAGAAGAACAAAAATATCTTGGTTTTTAAAGCCTAGGTCTGTAATGAATATTTGAGCATATGCATCCAGTCAAAAAAACCCCAAAGGATTTAGGCTGGCCTGGAATTACATCTTCACTTGTCGTACCATAGATAAACTCATGTCTTTATTTCTTGTTTTTTAAGGCTTTTCTGTCATCACAATGAAGAAATCCATAGCAAATCTATGAAATCAAAGAAGCACATATTTTAATTCAGGAATTTTTTTTCCTGTGAGTTACCTATGTGTAGGAGAAGTAAATATTCACCACCTTTAAAATAATTCTAGCATCATATTACAATAGGTCTAAAAAGTGAATTTTTAGATACTCTAAATGATTTTTTTGGTGAAATTGGCAAATATCTCAATTCCAATGTCCTAGAGTTCTTTGCTGTTCAGAATGTGTATACTTCATTCAGTGTACTAAATGCCCTTGTGGAAAATACAGAGATGAAATTTTTAATGACTACATATCAGAATGAACCCAAACTGAGAACTGGGAAAGGCTAGAAACACACTTACAGCTGGTAAATGTATCTTGACAAACAGTGAGTCAGTTGCTTCATCCATCGCCTCTCATTTGTGGTAATCAAGACCCAAAAAATCTATTCCAAAAGCAAAGTTCATAACTAAAATTCATACATATACCACCTACCAAAGAACACAGACTCTGCAGAGCTATGGATTTATAGCAGAATATATTTTCCTCCCACCATTCATGACTCACAATCTAGAGATCACATTCCCTGGAGAAAATTTCTATCACCCTTCACTGCCCTCATTCTAAACTCACATCAACTTTCATGTATGCCTTAGATACCAAATCCCTTTTTCTCAGCAGTCTATCACGTACCCAATTAAGGTCAGAACGGTTATTCTTGACTTGTGTTTAGTTTTGAAGTTTTCTGCTTCAGTTTCAGACCAGAAGATCTGGTATGTCCAAAAAGATTTCTACCCTTTTCTAACTATAATAACAACTCTAATAAAAGAGATTTCTCCTATCTAAAAACCTTCCTTGCCTAGAACAGTTGTGCCAGTACATTTTCATTATCTGTATGTGAATGTGTGGGTTCTTGGCTATATTTCTCAGTCTGAAAAAGCTATCAGATATTTTGTGTTAGTTTTTCCACTCAGATCAATCATAACCACAAGAAATTCTAATTTGCATGCCATCAAAGTGCTCAGAGAATATTTTATTGTGCAGTTTTTGGGCAACTGCCTGACATGGGAACATGGAATGGAGGTAAGTTTCTCCTGGATACAGTTTAGTTGAGGCATTTTCTGCAATAATTTCAGACATGCAGGGTGCTGGGAAATTTGACAGCCATAACATGAAAATTGGTTAAAAATAAGAGAGAAGGATAGATATTTACGCACAATAAAACAGAAATTATTACTTTCTATTAACCTATGTATCATATATTGCGTTTTCTGTTAGTAAGAAAAAAAGCTGCTACTTTTTTTAAACAATCAAAATATTTAAAAATATGACATACAGTAGGAAACCAGTTCTACTTCATTAACCTTTAAAAATAATAGTTTAAAATAATACAGTAAAATATAATTAAAATTTATGCCATCATGTATTATTTGCACGTTAATTTATTTTGTATTAACAATGTGATCTCTCATCAACTAACTGGTTTCCTGCTCTACAGTGAAAGATCTAAACATGTCAAGTCCACCATTATTCAGGTAAGTCCTAATTTCTCTTTCATTTCCACATGAAGGCATGATATTATTGAATACTGTTTTACTATTGCCTCAAATACAGTTTCTGCTCTGTATTGTGTATTAAATGCAATGCAAACATATATGATTTAAATATTTCAATAGACTTCTCATTTTCTGTTCCAACATGCAATAACAGGTGGAGCTTGGCATTGTATGTTAATCATAGTACTTGTGTGACAGGCAACTAAAGATCTAAGTCACATGGAAAATATGAACAAATATCATAACTTTGCCCAAGATTTTTTTTTTATTCATCAGGCATTTTGTGTTGTCTAAAAGTATGTGAAGTTAAGTTTTATTTCAGAGGCCAGTGTTTATGCTTTTTGTGGTTTGATTCTGTGTGAGAGAAATGTCAGACTGCAATGAGAAATGCACACTTTCTCCAAGACTAGCTGTCTTCAACCCATAGTTTTGATCCCGTATCTATACATTCATTATCATAACTGGTGCAATGAATTCACAATAGTTTTGCAGAACATTTCTATCTCCAAAAATATCTCTGCTAAACATATTAACATTAATATTAAAGATAAACCAGTCAGATTTTGTTTGTCTATTCCATGCTGTATTTCCTAGATACTTTAAAAAAATGTTCTGCATAGCAGCTGTTATCTATTCTTCCAAATTATTCTGAGAAATCTCAAATTTAAGTATTGTTTGAAGAGGAGAGATGAGATTTGTTCTTATGAGGTTAAAGCTGTTATTGCAGGGAAGATGCAAGTTTTGACACTCAGTGGTGCAGGAATTTTGCCAAAACAGGAGGGAGAAGAGGAAGAATAGTTTTCTCTGCAGTACTTAATCTGCATATAGATAAGCTTCTTCACTTTGTGAATCATAGATATCAATCATTCATGTTCATCAGTATCTCATACATATTCATTAGAACAAACTGTTATGCATGATTAAAGCTGTTATAAAATGACAATACTGTGTTTTGTTTTTATCGCAGGTCTCTGTTCTGAAACCCCACTAGCTGTTTCCATCTCATAATCTGACGTTTTCTGCTATCTACAAAGAACCAAAACTCCATATGAGCTTGGGCAGATTTACACTCTGCATCCAAACTACTTAACACTTTTTAAACAGCTACAAAGGGATCCTGAAGGTTTTCCATCTTCTGAGCAAAGATTTCATCAGTGTTCAAAGGCAAATTCCAAGCTTTTAGGGATTAACTAGCAATAAGTGTATTTAACTAGCAATAAGTGTATTTATATTTGTTTGATTGCATACAGGTACTGGGAAGAATGTTGCTAGATGGGAAAATGCAAGTACATTTTCACATTTTCCCTAAGTGTGTTTTGTGATTTTGTAGCTGTCCTTTTGCTTTCTGAACTTCTGTTTTTACTCACAGCCTCTGTGACACTAGATTTGGTGCCAGACTGTGGGGAAAAAAATAGCCCCTATTTTGTCTAAACTCTCATATTCTAGGACCCTGAACTGTCATTTCTCTTCTGTAGTCATTTGTGTAGAATATGAAGGTTTACAGGTTTTATTAGAAGTACAGATAGGAAAGACAAGCCTAAAAAAATACATGGTCAGGTTTGTGAAGCATTCAGAATATATTATCTGTCTCTTCTTGATCTTGGAAGACGAAAAAGCATTTGTTTAGTACCCAGCTTTTCTCTGCAAGACTGTTTTTTCAAAAGATCACGGTGCTTTGGTTGTCATCTGAAGAAAGTAAGTACTTCAGCTTTTGGCCTGTAGGCAAATGTTTTACACAGCCTGTCTGCTCTAGACATTCTTAAACACAAAAATTGATAATCCTGATGAAATGAGAAGTGAAAAGTAGATTTTGTTATTTTACTTAAGTGAATGAACAATGAAGAATGCCTCAATGAGTGACTAGTATTTTCTTCATAAAACAACACTTCCCATTTTTTGCCATTATGATTCCATTATAATGATCAATTTTTTTATCTAACAATTGAGACAATTTGCTCACTGAGTTGGTGAGACTAAAGAGTATGCCTTGCATTAAACTGAATCCCAGATCAGAGATTTTATTTTTTAATACTCCAGTATTAAATTGGAAAAATATTCCTTTCTCTGAATTTCTAACTTGTGAAACTGGAACACTAATCTCAAAAATAAGCATATAGAAGACTGAAAAGTACTACGGCAAAACAGATATACAGGTGTTTTGTACAGTGAGTTGGCCAAGGAGAGATCTTGTAACAACAGTCCATCAGCTGTTCAACATATAACCACAGGCAGCTATTATTTTAATTTTCTACTCTGTCAAAGGAATCATAGCCAGGGATTAACCACCCTTACAGTTTGAAAGTTTTTTCTGATATCTAATCTAAATTTCCTTGGTTATAAGGCCATCATTTCTTGAACCATCATCTGACCACATGAAGAACAGCTCATGACTTAGAACTAAGAACCTCAACTCATTCTCTCTGGATTTAACAAGTTTAAATCCTACAAGTTTTCCTTAAATCTGTTCTAACAGATGTATAATAATTTTTCTCACTGTATTCTGGACCTTCTTGGGAAGTTGATACCTCAAGCTGTTCACAATATTCCAGTTCCATCTTTACTTGTGAAAAATAACATTTAAAGATTGTTGAAATTTTACAAATAAGGGGCCTTCCTGTATATCCTAGTATCTTGTTTGTCTTCCTCATAACAGTGTGGTACTGTTGTGTCATATCCAACTTCAACTCTACTACAACTTGAGGGAGTTTTCTGTGAACCTGGTCACTCATCCTAGCATTTCTGTGAATTTTATATTAAGTGTAGGAAACTGAATCTCACCATAATTATATTTTCTACATTATTTTTCCAGGGCACAGATATCTCTCAGAAGACTAGTCCTGTCTGCCACTAGGCTTACATGGATTTACTGTCATCTGTAAATTTAATATACATGCTACTAAATAATCAAGAACATTCATGACATTTTGATTGGTGTCAGATATAGAATACCAGAATTCCACCTTCTGTATCCTCCTTGTCATAAAAAAAAAATAAATCTATTTTGAACTTGTTTTTCGAATTTATTTCTAGTCAACAGTAGTTGCAAATTGTCCACATGCCTCTAAAATACTTATGCAATCATGTGAGACACAGTTTCAAAAGCGTTACTGTGGAAACTCTCTATATGACTAGATATATCAATATATGTTATATCATTGTACTGTCCTATCCTTTAAGAAGAGAGGGAAAAAAAAAAAAAAAAAGAAAAAAAAAAAGCACACTCAGATTTAGGATTCTGTGTCCTCCTCAAGTGAAGGCATTCAAAGCCATATCTCAGAAATTTTTTGAAGAGTTATGGTATAGATGAGTTTTAGTGAGGCACCTCTCCTGTGAAGTTAGGTGTCTTTAAGATTCATAGGACTAAATTTATAGCAGTATTTTATAGCCTTGTGGCTAGTTCTGTTCTCTGTGGATCTATGTCTGGGGTTTTTTTAGTTAATTACTACAGTTAATTTGACAGTATTAAACTAGAATAAAACAGGATAATCTGGGATTAGGCCCAGATTCCTTGCAGAAGTATGCTCTAACTAGAAGATGCAAAATTTGAATTCGAAACTGAGTAAAACCAATGACTGAAGTACTGCCAGTGTTAAAGATTAATGAGTATTTAATTTGAAGAAAAGTAAAAGTAAAGCAATGGGGACATTAAAAAAAGGTAGAGGAGATTGTGATAGATGAAGAAAAGTAGAGAAGATAAAGGAGACATGGTCTATTGTGGACAAATATTGTCAGAATGTGACTATGGCCACCAAATCTTTTGGCACCCCAGTCCCAGGAAATGATATAATTAAGCAGTAGTCAATTAACGAGGGGTGTATAAATCATGCAGTTAATTGCATAAACACACAATTAATTATGTGAGCAAATCAGGTACGTGCAGAGTCAATTACATTGCAAAATTCATTGTAAGTAAAATACACAGCCAATAGAGTGGAATTAAACAAGTAAAGTTTAAGGATTAAAAATTAGGTGAGCAAAAAAAATCAATAAGTGGACAATCAACAGAAGTAGTGAATTAGTTAAGTAGTTGATAAGTAGACTTATTAACTAAGTCATCAATGAATCAATAAATTAATTCTCCAGAGAGTGATGTCGAACTCTGCCACAAAGAGTAAGGACAAGAAGTAAAGTAAGTAAAGTAAGGACAAGAAGTCCAATCATCATCAGTAGGCAGTCAACAAGGCATGAGAACAGCTACTTGGAGAAAGTTTAGTGGGTGTTCTGGGTACCATCAGCAGCCACAGTACAGTAGGCTCCAGAAATACACCTTTACTACTGTATTTGTCGCTACAGCGTGCCATTGTGCTCTGTGTGAGGAATCATTTTATCTATGAGAAAAAATGCCTTTTTGGAAGAAAAGCTATAAATAAAGCCCTAGTAACAGCAATAGCGCTTTGCAAATCTAAAGGCATGTAACCTAAAACATTTCTTATTCTGCAATAAATATAATTACTAGATAGTGAAATTATAACAGGACAATTCTAGTTAGCTCATTAAAAGCAACAACAAAGCTCAAGATTGTTTCAGGAATACTTGTTTTTCAATCCTTTGTATTAAAAATTCAGTTTTGCCATTTCCACTATCTAAGCAGTTATCCAAATGTCTTCGGTAGTTATGTTTGTGGACATAAAAATCATTGTAAAGTATTTTATGTAAGCTACCAAGACCATGGTCGCTTTTACTTGTGTACATCTATTTTAAGTTGTTTAAATAATAGTAGCCTCTTACAAGACTGACCATGTCAACAAATAAATTACATGTTTTAAATGAACTATTTCGCATTTTTGCTTTGTATAAAAGATATGCAACATTTTGAAGTAAACTAAGTGAACTGCAATTTTTATGGTGGAGCTAAGCATTAGAGGTTGCAAATGACTGGAACGGGCTGTGTAAATTCCTTCATATACCTCTTCTAGTTAATTTAATTGCCTGACTTTCAAAAGTCCCGTCATTCTCATTTTGCTCAAAAATTGTCAATGGTACTGATCTATGTGAAGATCTTGTAATGAGTGTTAATTGCATGATCTTATTTCTCTCCTTCTTTACTTCCACTTGAAACCTAACTTTGGAATTGAACTACATTCTAAGAAGGCAAAGAACCACCATATTACAATATATTCCACAACATAAAATTTCAAAGCTTGGAAATGTCATTAACTAGGAATTAAATCCTGGAGTGGATGCAAAAATTTAAGTGTAGAAATATTGCAAAAGCGTTGTAATGTTCCTCAAAACAAGCATTGCAAACCAATGGAATTCAGATTTATGATTAAAGTGAAAAATAATACATCATCATTAATGTGTGAAAATGTGTGAAAGATTTAAAACAGTCTAATATTTGCCTTGCCATCATACCACAAATAGCTCTCAGTCAGAAGGATATGTAAAATCTTCCAGGTTTTGCATGGGATCAGTACAGAACCACCACCTCGCTTCATGAATGTCAAAAAGCAAAGAAAATGCTAAAATACTGCCTCTGAAGTGCATGGATGATGTCAGAATAAATAAGCAGGACTGAATGTAATAGGAAAATTTCTGATAGTTTTTCTCTTTAGGAGAGTTTCATCAGAAAATGCCTTTTTGTTGAGCCTACAATGTTTCAGTTAAAACACCCCAGGTTTAAAATTTCCCTGTATACAGGAACAGATTTTCTGTGTCTCTTCAAACCTCTCAATACAGGGAAGGTCTGGGTTTCCCGCCCTAAGGCGGTCGGTCCACCTGTCAGCTCTGTCCCCAAACCTCAAAAAAAGAATACTTAAGCTTCCTTGCCCATGAGGTAACTCATCTGATCATGGCTCTGGAACAATCTGTAGGGAAGTGGAGTCTTAGAAATTAGAGTTAGAACCTGGTGAATCATGAGCATTGATATATCACTTAATTTCACATTTGCACAATTACAAATCAGATAGGCCAAAGATTAATGTTATCTAATCCTTTTCCTGATATCAAGCCCATAATACATTTTCTAATATCAAGCCAAGTACATTAAAAAAAAACTGTCTTGTGATCTCCTAAATAGGGACATCCTGGTTTGAGACCTCAGACAGTATCTGTGTGTTGCATTTAAAATGTATATATTTCTAAACTTTTCATTTTTTTTTATCATAATTATAATTTAATTGTGCTTTAAATAGTAATAAGTATCTCCAGATATATGACTGAGTAGAAAACTGTCCTATATATACCTATGGAAAAACATGTATATGCATACCAATGGAAACCTTTGGGTTATAAGTGTCTTTCAGAAGAACTAACAAACTTACGTAAATACTTGCTGTAAAAGTCCAAATAACAATGGCTTGAAGTTTCACTATAAGCCATGGGGAATGGACTTAATTTTTAAATATTTCAGGCGTCCATGGGCAATTTTAATGACAGAAGCTGTTTTAGTGGTTTATAGAACTTCTCAGAGGATTACAGTTGTATCAGTTGGAGTTTGGGATATTGAATTTTAATTTTTGTTCCACAATATTATTAAGTATGAACCACAAACAGCTTGAAAATTACTTGCAACATGTTTCAGTATGGATTTTACTCCAAACAAGGATTGAGACATCAATAAAGAACGAAAAAATAAGTAGAAAACACTTTAATCTCCCCCTAGGGTTCACATATCACTCTCCTCTGCTGGCACATCTTGTGCATTATGTGCTACACGAGTAATTCCTACATTTTAGACTAACTGTAATAAGCTATTATCTTTAGCATTTAGTAATTCCAAACAAACAGTTATAGGGTAGAAAACAAACAAACAAACAAACTCAGCATCATACTTTACTTGGCATTTATAATTCAGCATATATATTACTTCTAAAGAAAGAATGTTTTTAAAACAACTGGAGTTAATAACTTCTGATCTATTCATTCTGTCAGCTGCCAGCTCTTGGATTGTTCCTCCAGTCAATGAGGAGGCTTAATGAGCACTTTGGTCCATCATGGGGTTACACACTGCTTGTGCTATATTCTGAATCATTTAAACAATGTAAAAAGTCATCAAAAATAAAAATTGATCTGAACTGACAACACTACATATATATATATATATGCACTTAATGTTATCTGTCTAAGAGAACAAAATAAAAATGATGCATTGAGAAATATAAGATGACTTAAAATATTTTGAGAGACAAGGTTGGTTTCTATGGATTCACTTGTCTCCAGTACATAGATGGATGTATGTAATATTGTGAGTGTAGATATGTATTTAAAAATTAACAATTTCTCCTCTCAAGTACAGATATTATGTCACCAAACAGGAATTTTATCACCAAAGACTAGACTCTCAGCTGTTACAAGATGTCCTAACTCTCTTAGTAGTCTTTCTACTGATGCAAGCCAGTATTTTCAATAAGAGACTTAGACACATATGGACTTTTTACCTGTGTTTTTTATTTTACCAAAGAAGATATTGTGACCATTGTATGTTACATTACATGAACTCATATTTATCAATTTAAATTGCAATACATAGTTGATGGAGAGATAAAAAATATTTTAAATAGTCTGACACAAAACCATATATAACTAAAAAAGTTAATAAAGCACTTGCAGCCTTATTAACTTTTTCCCTTATATTAATACCATAGAAAGAGTGCATTAATTAGCTAAATTATTTAGGTTTTGTTTTGTTCCATTTGCATTTTGATATCAAGGTAATTAAAGATGACAAATTGTGTTGGATGGGATGTTATGCTTTGTATTAGGTAGAAACTCTGCCAGTTGGAAAGGTTAAATTGGTTTGACTAATGCTTTCTGATGTGTTAATTATTTTATGTTTTCAGACTGGATTCCGTTAGAATATTTAAACACTACTCCAGTACTCCATTCACATTAGCATGTGAATGTTCAAAGTTGCTGTGGACCAGTGCTAAGAAAGATAACTTGTCTCGTATATTTAAAATGTGTTTGGCTTGCTGTAGTCTAAAAATATGATATATTTATTCATTTAACACAGCTTACTAGTATATTGGAAAAAAAAAATCTTTGCTCTTAAGAATATATTAAAGAAAACCTTTACAGAAACTTCAAAAAGGGCATGAAAGAATATCCAGGGAACTAGAGGTGATCTACTAAATCTCAATCTCCAGGAAAACAATGGAATAAATCCTACTTTCTCCCTTCATGAAGGAGAAAAAAGTGTTTAGAAACAGCCAGTATGGACTTCCTAAAGGCAGCTTGTGTCTAACCAACCTGATAATCTTCCACAAAGAGATGACTGCCCCTGTCTCCCATATTACCTTTACAGCCAGTGAGATACAGTTTGGGAAGACTGGCTAACAAATGCATTAAAAATGGGACAAACTATTGGGCTCAAAGGCTTGAAGTCAATGATATAAAGTCCTACTTGTGGCCAGTTTTTGGTGGTGTTCCTCAGGGGTCAATACTGAGGCCAATACCATTTAACGTCTTTAATAAAAAAACAGTTGGTGAGATAAAGTGCACCCTCAACAGGTTTTGGGGATGATACCAAACTGTGTAT
>NW_010128336.1:23967-53111 GCF_000699245.1 Pterocles gutturalis | reverse complement strand
GGGGTGGGGGAGAAAGAGCGGCTGACATTCTGTAGGACAGAGCTGCTGCTGAGCAACCTTGACCATGAAAAAATGGTCTGATGGAAACTTCCTGCATTTCAACAAAGGCAGATGGAAACTTCTGCATCTGCTTTAAAATAACCACATCTAACAGTATAGGCTTGGCCCTGCCTGGAGATGGAGCAGCTCTACAAGACTCACAAAGACCTTTACAGGACTTGAAGGTCATGGTAAACAAGAAGCTGAATGTTAACAGCATCCAGAGAGCTGTTCCCAGCTTAGAGCTCCCAATAGAAAAAAAAATCACTGTCAAACCAAAGTGAGTCCAGCAGAAAACTACTGTGAAAACTGGGGCTGGAGCACATGTTGCACAAGGAGAGGCAGAGACAACTGGGTTTCGTTCATGAGACTGGTGAAACCTGAGGGTGGAGCAGGGACTCAGAAAGGTGGTGAAACCTCCGTCTTTGGAGAAATTTAAAAGAACCTGAAAAAGTCCTGAACAACTTGATCTATTTGACCTTGTTTCTCTGAGGTTGCTAAACCTTCAAGGTCCCTTCTAATTTAATATATTCTATAATTCTATGTTGTCCAGGCTTTTCTTACAAAACTTAGCTCCTACATAGAGCACAGATACTGAAATATATTTTACAGAGCTGGACAAATGAAAGAACAAATGGAGTATCACTGAATAAACAGCTCCTGTATTATCTGTTACCCATCAACTTTCTTGAGTTACTTTTCTTTTTTTTTGCTAGTGTTTACTTGAAAGTTAACAATCTCTGTAGCATTTTCTGTCATTAGGCAGGTATTATTTTCATGTTTTAAGTAGTTGTTATTGAAACACAAAACACAAAAAAGAGGATGTGACTACTCAACAACCATTACTACAAATATCTCACTAGTTTAACAGTAAAAACTATTCAAATTATTGAGTGATAAATTATTTGCAAGAATCTACATAGTTGTGATTTGTCAGCCCATTGAGTTTTTCTTCCTTTTTTTCCCCTTCCCCCTTCCCCAAATATTTATGGAATACCATTATAACAGTTCAGAAAGAACTGTTAGCAGTGTACTATTTGCAGACACTCACCTTTGTAGTTATTCTTTCTCAGCTACAGATATATCACAATCATGTGAAAAATTAAACATAAAAAATCAGTGTGCAGTGATGATATCCACCCTGCACCTATCTCCTAAAAATTACATTCCCATGTTTCTACCCTCAGTGGGTATATGTTGATAAAAAGTTTGTCTGCCTTTTCTAAACCTTTTTTGCTAAACCCACACAAGATCAATTAGTGGTGTGTTCCACCTTGTTTACTTGCAAGCCATTTATAAGGACCTCAGAAGTGTGTTTCAGTTTCTTCTTTCACTGCATAGTTAAGCTGTGACCTATATTTATACCATGAAGAGCTCTGAAAGAGACTGCTTGCTTATCAGTTTCACTTCCACCTGCCTCCTATTAATGACCATCCACTGGTGAATTCTCAGAGAGCCTTATGAGGTGATCATTTAATTTGGAATTGAGGAATTTACTCTATGCTCATCCAGTTTTCCTGTGCTGAATGACAATTCTCAATTTTCTTCTTCTTTTTTTTTTTTTTTTTAATCCATATTGCACAATGTTATTTAACTACATCCACTTTTTCTCTCTTGAGCATAGTTTTATAATAAGGCTGAAGTGTAGTTATGGGCTCATCTCAATTATGAGAAAAATACCTTTCACAGTGTAATTATTTCACATCTAAAGTCCAACCTTTTGGACTACTTCCCAAAGTGCTCAAGTAATATTTCTCATTTAAAGTGTACAACTAGACTGTAGAATGTATTAACTCTGGATCATCTGTTATTGATTTGTAGGAGGCAACAGCAGAAGAAATCATTACATTTTATTATACAAAATGCAGGTAATTAGTCATAACATTAGGATATGCAAACAGCAATGTCAAACATAAAAATTTATTTTATACTCTTGAAGTAGTCTCTGTTCAAAGTCATCTTTTCACGACTGTTTCCAAAGAAATGAACAGTGTAAGTAATGTACATCAAACTTTAAAAGCTGCAGCTAAAATTTTAGATTAGGTAATGTATCTGAGAATAAATCAAATTGTATAATAGAAGGAGAACAAGGATGGACACTCTTCCTCTGCATAACATTGGCTATTCTGGGATGCTGTTACAAGCTGCAAACGGGGGTTCCACAGCATGGTCAGATGCTGTCCTACCTCAATTTTATAAGAAATATTTCTGCTGAAACGGAAGTCAACGCACCTACATGGTGTCTTGTATGCACTTGTTTGCTTAAAAGTTTTTGTCATCGCAAATATATCAGAAATACACACATAACTCATATATTTACAATGATTCAACTATACATTCAATCTTCAGTTACTGCCCACGACTTGCACAGACCTCAATGTCATTTGTCAGATACAGAAAACTATCTAAACTCTACCCGGATGACTGGAGAAGAAAGTTACTGAAACATAAATAGAGGACTGGGAGAGTGAAGAAGAAAAAGATCCCCAGGGGAAAAACAATATGAGACTCTACTAAACAAATCTAAGTTGTTTTGAAGCAGAATCAACTTCTATTTTCTTCAAAAACAAGGAAAATAATGTAAGACAAATCCTAACACCTTTGAAAACATAGTTATATGGGTCTTAATTGGAGATGATGAAAGAGAACAAGACACTGAGAAAACTGAAGTGTAAGAAGCTTGTATCACTCCCTCTATTATTGTTGCTGAATTGCAAGTGTCCACAGAGAACTATCTTGTTAAAGAAAATGCTTGAAGAATAGTCTGAAACTGGTGTTAAAGTCAGGCTTCGGAAGATAATTTTCCCTCTGAAAAATATCACTACTAACTGAGGGCTCTTCGGCTCACCTATACTTCTTTGTTAAAACTACAAAAGCTTTAAGGAAGAACAAGCATTAATTAATTTGTTGACATTCATTGTCAATTCAAGCAACCCACCATTTTGGATGGAGAAGAATAAAGCATAATTAAGGCGTGATGAACAGCATAAAAGGTGCTACTGTTTTATCTTCTGGGCATTTATCCACTGTTAGGCTGTAATGAGTACTTTTGCATTAAAGCAGAAATTCTGCTTTTTCTCTGTTAAATAATAGTTGATTTCAAAACTGTGAATGATCTTTAAATCTTATTTCCTCATTTGGCCAAATAGGAATAGATTATGTACACCAGCCCTGAAAATTTCAAGCAATAACCATGTCAACTAGATTTGATGGTACCGTTCTTGACATGCCACATAATGTTTTCATTAAGCTGAATGTGGGAGTAATGAAATAAACATTAATTTTAGGCATTTGAAAAAAAAAAAAATTGTATTACCTACCTCTTGAAAATTGTCACTGTTGACCTAGCAGGGTTTATCTATGAAGGTGTTTCATTTATTGACTGAGTCAGAAACCAATGCTCTTCAAACAAATTACTTACTTATACATCTCTGATAAAAAGATGTTGTTTTCTTATAAAATATTTAACCACACACATGATGTTGCTAGAAAGTGTTCAGTCTTAGCGGGCTAGTTATCTAGATACAGCTGTCTACAAACTCCTAAACCTCTTAACATTCTTTTTATTTTGATGTTTTAAAGTTATGTTTATCATCACAAAATATTTCTTCAAACATTATTGTTATGCTCAGTTAAGTTCACTTTGACTACAGAAAATACATTTCTTGTAAGTGTTTGGGAAGATGAAAAGTAGTTTTAGCAATGAGAAAGGTTAAATAAATACAGGTTGTGGTGGGATAACCTTATCTGGCTGTCAAGTGCTCACCAAACTGCTTTCTCACTCCCGCTCCTTAAGAGGCAGGGGAGAAAATAAGATAGAAAGCTCATCAGTTGAGATAAGGACAGGGAGATCACTCATCAGTTACTGTCATAGTCAAAATAGACTAGACTTGGGGAAGATTAATTTAATTTATTGCTAATTAAAAATAGAGTAGGATAGTGAGAATCAACAAAAACAAAACCACTGTCACTCTACCCCTACACTTTTCCTTCCCAGGTTCAACCTCACTCCTTCATTCTCAACTATTCTACCTCCTCCCCACCCTGGCCAAGTGGCACAGTAGGATGGGGATGGGGGTTGTGGTCAGTTCACAACACACTGTCTCTGCTGCTCCTTTCTCCTCACATCGCTGCCCTGCAGTTGAGCACTGATGCAGCATTGGGGCCCTCCAAAGCGGTACAGTCCTTCATGAACTGATCCAACATGTGTCTGCTCCATGGGCTGCAGTTCTTCAAAAAGTTCTCCAGCAAGGGTCCTTTCCAGGGGTTGAGTCCTTCAGGAAGGGACTGGTCCACCGTGGCTCCCACACGGGACACAGCCCCTGACAGGATCCTGCTCCTGCATGGACTCACCACAGGCTGAATCTTCCTCTAGGGTACGTCCATCTGCTTCACCATGGCCCTCCATGGGCTGCAGGGGGATAATCTGCATTCACCATGGTCTTCTCCAGGGGCTGCAGGGGAATCTCTGCTCCAGTGCCTGAAGCACCTCCTCCCCTCCTTCTCTGGCTTTGGTGACTGCAGGGCTGTTTCTTTTACCTTTTTCTTACTCCTCTCTCTCACAGCTGCTGCTAAGAAGTTTTTTTACCCTTCCTTGCACACATTTCCCCAGAGGTGCCTCACCCATGGTGGCAGGGCTCAGCCGTGCCCTGTGGTGGGTGGGCTGGAGCTGGCTGCAGCTGGCTGGTACTGGCTGTGTCCAGCTCGGGGCGGCCCCGGCCTCTCCTCACAGGGGCCACCCCGCAGCCCCACGGCCAGCGCCTGGGCACTTGCGCCCCGTACACGGGGACTACCAATATTTTCAGTGCTATTGTTAATGTATTTCAGTGTTTCATTAAGCAGTTATAAACACTGAGAACAATATTTATTTTTTTGTTCCGAGTCAAGTTTTCTAGCAAAAAGAATGATCAATCCTGTATCAAATAGGATCTATGAGGAAACATTGACATGAGCAGATGGGGTACATTACATATGTGTGTATGTGTGTGTGACACAGGAAACCCCATCACAGCAGTCCTCAATTACAAGAAAACTGTTGCAAAGAAAGGAATATCTCTTCTTATTCACATTGGATAGAAGAAACAATGTTCTCAAATTGTAACCAGAGAGAGTTTAGACAGGTGGGAAAAACTTGCCTTTATAAAGCATAGTAAAGCACTGTTCTTTCCATTTGAAACAGCTGTTGGAGATGGGACATCACCTGAAATCTTCAAAACTATGTTGGGTGAATGTGCCGGGATTGATAACTGTGTAGCTATATGGCTGACAGGAAGAGGAACTGAATGGACAGTGAAGGTGTAAAGATGGGGGTTTATAAAACCCCTCCCAATCCATTTATCTGCACCTCTGGATGCATGTATGTCTGTACTGATACATTTTGTCTTTTTACAACTACAGAAACAAACCCAATATTTTATAGCATAGATTTACATGGGCCATATACAATGTATGAATTCAGTTGAAATACAGTCTAAGAGTTCCATTCTCTGAATAAAATAATCTATGCTAAAGCGTAACATCATCTCAACAGAAATCATCCTCTCGAAGTAATCAGGAACACATGAGCCACAAAAACACTCTCGCAGTCTGAGAACATTTGCTCGGACTGTTGAAATATCAGCAAGTCCCTGGATAATGCATATCACAAGGAACTAAAAAGCATTAGGTTAACTTAATAAAATTCTTCTATTAGTCATTCAGCAAAAATACACATTTGTTTTTTTATGATTGCTCAAAGACAAAAAAAGGTACTCATGCCCTCCCTAGCACAAACGACATACCTTAATGATCTTTTAAAGGGCTGACTCTGCAATAGAGGACACGCCCCTTTTCACAATAGAATTAATGTAGGTGTAAAGAGCTGGAATATCCTTGACATGTTAGGGAGCTGACAAAGACACAGTGTGCATGACAGTGCTTTGTTTGTGATGGGGTACTGCATCATTTTTCCTTCACCTCCAGCTATCCTACTTATCCTAGGCACCTCTGTGCATTAACACAGACAGAATTGTGTAGTCTGAGTATGAAGGACTTGCTCTTACTTTGTGAGAGAAAATAAAAGATGAACAGGGTTCAAACTCAGCAAAGTCCAGAAAAAAATCTGATCCTCACAGTCATTTGCCTCTGCATAATTATTCTTCCTGTTAATAATCATCATAGGTTTTAAACTATCATCCAAGATTTTGGAGAACACAAATTCCAGTCTCAGAAGTAAATCTCCTGAAGGGCTATCATCTCTTACCAGTGTTTGCTATTTCAGCACCTGTACTCAGAACCATTATTAGGAGAGAAAATATGGAAGTAGAGGAATATGGAATAATGTCAGGAAAGATAGAGTCCTTCAAATATGCTAATTTTTTCTGCATTACTATAAAAATAATCCTGTTTCTTTCATCTTCTTTTGTTCTCTTCTCCTCTTTCATTTTCTTCCTACCAGCAAAGAAAAAGAAAGTGTTCCTGAAACATACTATATATACGTGATATAAAATTTTTTACACCCTTAAGTCTGATATAGTCACAGAAAAAGTTCTCTAGTAACGTGAATTCCTACAGGCAAATTATAAGAGGGAAGCTTTCACAACATCTCACATAACATCTTTTCGCAGTCACATTACTGAATTTACTAATGTACAAATGCTGTTAAGAAAGTTTAATTCCTATAAACTTCCCATTTTATTCAGTTAGCCAATTATGTTTCATTCTCTTTCATAAACAGCTATGAAATGAGAGTAAGAAAATTTTGCTCTGAAGATTTTAAACCAATTTTAAACCCTCAGTCTATCTCCTTCTTAGTAACTACTAGATTCTGTATCTAAACTTGCTTTGCTGCTTTGTTTTTATCCCCATACACTTCTAATTTTACCACTTAAGATATTTAAAATTTTATATCTATCCTGAAGTGTTTAAGAATGCTACAATCACACCTAGCTGGATGATTCACTTAACTTGCACTCTGTCCTCCATCACAGTTAAGTGTTTTAGTTTAAATTATAGATGTATTTCCTGGGGAAAAAAAGATCATAGCCACTTCTCAGACTTCTGAGATTTATCTAAGCTTTTAATATATCCAGCTATATAGGCATATATATTAGGCACAGAGAGATTCAAAGTCTAAATAGAAATATTGCATACCCACAAAGAAAATAAAAATATTAATTTTGAAACAATACTATTATTATTTCTTTTCTGTCTGAGATTTCTTATTTGTTTATTAAATGGCCAAAGGTTTTTTTCTTGTTTTGGTTGAACTTTGAGGAAGAAGATTTGGTCTGCTTAAGTTGTTATCAAGAAAGAACAAAATTTACTTTCATTTTTTCTTGAACTGAAGATATTTATATAAAGGTGACATCAGAATATACTGTTACTAATGCACTATGAGCAAGAAAATATCAAACAGCTTTCTTTCCAAAACTGGTATATAGCAAACATTAATGTGTGACATAAAATAATACAGGCCTTATATTTATAGTATGTATATTTTTAATATATTATATTTAATTGCAATACATCTGACATTGAAAGTCAGGAGTTTATACACAGAAATTTTTTCTCCGTATTGTTCTCTACAGTATTTTCTTTGGGTTTTTCTCGCCCAGTGACGAAAATATTTTTGCCCAAGATTCCACTAATGACTACACAGTTTGCAGCACAGTCTAAAAGAATGTACAGAGGACAATACTGTAGACTGGTAGTTTCTCTAATATCTCATATTTGAGGGTTAGGTGGATTCAGAAGTAAGAGATAAGCAGGCACACAAAAGTTAATTGTTTTTTTTATGTCGATGTGGGGCAAACTTTTTACCTCAAACGAAAAAATTAGTATTTTGCTTTGTTACACTTTTTTTAACCTTGTGAGGCTGGGGCAGGGGGTGGAGAATAAAAAAGAGGCATAAAATTCTGGCATAAAAACATCTCAAAGGACTTTGAACTAATAGAGAGGTAGAGAAAAGGAAGAATCTGACTTTTGACCCTAGAAGATTAAATTGGTTCTTTACTACTGTTTTAGTTTCTTTCTATAGTGAGAACTTGAAAAAAAAATGTGCTTCATTTTACACTGAATGCTACTGTCTTCCTACTATTTCTGACTAGGACGTTTTTGACAAATGTTTTCAGGTTCTTCAATTTTGCTTTCACATTCCAAATGAGATTGTGTGGTAAAGCATATTCTAATACTTACAGGGCACTAGATTGCCATACTATTATTTAGTTTTATTCTACAGCAGATGCTGCACTCCAATTTGATATTTGATGCATAATGGCCCTGTTCTCTCTCGTTGTTTGTATTTGTCCAAGCTTTAAAGCAAAAGATAAAGACACAAGATGAAATAAGCGGAGGCCTGGGATCCAGATTCAAATTCATGACTGAAACCAAATTCCCTTATCATTTGCAGTGTCTGTCTGCTAGTTCCCAGTTTGTGTTGTGTGGAATGAGACAAAATTAGATTTTGAAATTCACAAACACATCTCCATAAGAGATCCCATAAATTTAAACAACATAGGATGATAATGGTTCAGTCAACTACTTTCATCAGCATGTAACTGATTTAGAACAAATTCTACTCAGAGAAGAGCTAGGAAGTTAACCTGTTTGTAACAATGTGCTTCTGGTAATTTCTGTGTGTCCTCCCATAGATAACTTGTTCCTTCAATTTTTTGTGTGGAAGATATAAAGGAAAAAAATAATCTCTGTGAAAGATACAACGGAAAGTGTCATAAATATCTCCCTACACTTAATTTGGAAAGCTCTGGCTTTCATAATCATATTAAGAACCTTACTTGAGAAGTCGTCTGTTTAATTATTCCGTCATTTTCCTAGACCAAATATGAATTCTTTCAAGAAGGAGTAATGATGCTGGAAAATTGCTTAGATTCCCTTTCTCAATCAACACTACCAATAATTGCTTATTAATCGGAAACCTGATCATGGCATTGTTACTTTCTTTGTGCTTGTTCCTTTTTTGTTTCTTTATTCTTTATATGGAACATGTGATCGATAACATCTTAACAATCAGCTGTTGCTACACAGCTATTTTGATCTCTTCGCAATCCAACTTTTTGTAAGGATATGAATATTTCTCCCCAATATACAGTTTCCACTTTTGAACACATTCATTTTTTGTATCATTGAAGAAAATAATATTTAAAAAAAAAAATAAAATCATTGTCTCATCAGCAAAAGCTTGGTGTAGAAGTCTGAATTTTAAAGAGTTTTTACTTTCAACATTACATTTTTTTGAAGCAACACCCTGTGCTGTTTATCAATGCCAGTCTGTTACACAGTTCCCTTTAAAATTGCACAATGCTCTCACAAAGTTTATAACTTATGATAAAAATACACAATTATAATGGTAATAAATATTTATCAAATTAAAGTGGGGATATGCATTTAGTTCTCCTATCAACTTCTCACTTTGCAGATATTTTTTTAACTTAATGTTTTTTGCAGGATTTTTTTCCATATTTTTTGTTTTAGTATTTGCACCATTTGTTACAGTGATCTCAAGTTTCCATTTGTTTTGACATTATTTTCTATATTTCCTTAATAATGAAAATATTATTCCTTCCTTTCTGAGAACCTGCTGAGTTAGTATAGGCCACATTAGATCAATTTCTTTAACAGTCCTTTTAAATAATAATTGAGTTTTGACTGTTGTACACTTGAAATCAGGAAGATTAAGTCAGAAGAAATCTAGTGGAAGATGAACTGCATAGAGAGCTTTAATTCTGTACTATATTGACTGAGAAAAGACTCTTGAGAAGTGTAACAGCTCTGTGTGAAACTGAGAGACACTAATTTTCTAATGTAATTATTTCAAGATGACAATATGCCTTCAAGTGGTTTAAACAGTTAAGTGTAAAAAGATTCCCTGAGCATTTTTGGTTATTTATTGTCAATTTAACAAAAGCTTAAGAAAGTCTTTTGTAAACCCTGAAATCAACAAAGCACTTAAACATTTTAATAATCCTAATGAGTTGTTTGGTTGATAATCACATAGAAAACAAAAAGTATACATGTATATTTCTAGAACTTTAAGACAGCTGAATGGCTAAGGAAAATGCTTCCTCCCTCCCTTTACATTACTTTCTTTTTACCTTTAATTGTCATACAGATGATCAAACTGATGCATGGAATGATGGACAAGGATGAGGAGGTATTTACCAAAGCCATGCAATATGTGTAGGGTCTCTTATCCAAGGATAAACAAATGACCATTGTGACCTTACCTTCTGATTTACGTATTTGAAAATTAATTTCTTTAATACCAAAAAAATAAGTAACTTTTCTGTCACGTTGTCTTTCCATTTTTACAGTTAACTTGAAACTGGAGTATTAACTTTTTCACTTCTATAATGTAAGCTGTCCTCTTATTTAAGATTGTCAATCCTTTATCATTTATTTCTTAAAATTCAAAATCTTTATTGAGTATTGCAAGTACTTAGCAGAAAAACTCTACGACAAATCTTCACAACAACTTTATGAAGAATTCCAACCATTCTGCCCATGGGAAAGTTATGGCAGAAAGGATTATTACCTTATGTATTACAATATCAAGAATGTTTGTTCTGCATTCTTCTTCTAGGTTCTCCCTTTTCCTTTTAGCTTCCATAAAGGACTTTTAATTTTCACTATATTTCCACCAGCTGTCATTGATGTGTACTTTCTATTTATATAGCTACTAAGATGACGACAGTTATACCAATACTTTACATTCTTGGGTAGATTTCCCATGAGTAAAGGCTCAGCAAAAGAAAAATGAATGAAGAAGACTTATAAAGCAAAAAACCTGTTCGCAACAAAGACACACTCTGAGAAATGAGACTTGATTTTTATACTGTATTTGCAATTTTAGTACTTTATTTCTTTGTACCGAGAAAATATGAGCTATGCAAATTATTATTTCTTCTGTTCAAGAACTCCTTTAGGTTTCTAACTGATATCCTTTTTATTTGTTTGTTTACTGCTTTACCAACATGGGCAGTCAGCATGGCCATGTTTAAGACATTATCTATTAGACAGGGAGACTGGCCTCAAAGACATTTTATATTCAGGGCTGACATCTTAAAATAAACACTTAATAATGAATTTCTATAGAATCATATGAGTTAAGTCATCAAGCATGTGATAAATAGTATGTTCTTCCCCTTCCTCCAGTCTTGGACAACAGTCTGGTCAACACCCTCTCTGAATGCAATTCAACACCCTCTCTGAACAATTTCTCCCAGGTCTGCATGAATGTAAATTTGATGGACCAACTGTTTCAGTTTTTTGTATTTTAGCTGGTACCTCCCAGGCCCAGGCTACATCTTTTGTAGGACTTTGCAGGACCTGTGTTGGGGACAAGGACATGGTCATCTCAGCAGGAGAGTGGTACCAATACAAGGAATATTTTCCCCTTTTTGTTCCTAGACAGCATTCCTTCGCTAGTGCCATACTGCCTTTCTCATAAGATTTTTTTGTATCTGACATTCTGTTTTAATAAGTTATATCCTGATATTGAAAAGACTGCAATTACTGTGCTTGTTTAACTGATTGTCCTTTCCTACAGAAACTCTATGCTGTATGCTGCTAGTTACAATCATTAGGCCAAAGTAGTAGGTTTTGCTCTCATTCCAAGTGGATCACCACTTTATCCCAATGTGTAAGTGAATCTTGGGAATGCACGCTTATTGGAAGATATTTTGATATTGCAGTTATCAAAAGGATAAGGATGTAGCCCTCAAGTTAAATTTGGCATTTACATTATGATTGAAATTTGAAGTGATTTTCATGTGAATATTACTGCCTGACATTTGTGCCTTTGTTATCAGTTATTTCCATGGCACCTGACATTGTATTTTTTCATTTTTTTCACAGCAATGAATTATTTTGCACCTTTAATTTAATGTATATTTTTGTGTAGCTGTAAATTCACACTGTTTTTGTGTTGGTAAAGGATGGTATTATTTTTTTACTATATTCTACATATCATTAATTACTCTGTTCATCAGCACTATAGTTAATCACTCCTCCCCTAATAACAGTGACACTGATGGGAATGGTATTCTCCAAAGTCAACATTTTTATTGAAATGGAGAATGAGAGAAAAGTCAGATGTTATCTATGGCACTACTTACTTTGGTGGTCACTATCATTAATGGTGTCTGACTGCCAAAGCAAATCAAGAAGCAGAATAATTTCAACCTCCTTAATTCTATCCATGCAGACTGATACAGCGTGTTTATCCACACTATGCTTATGAATTTCTCAGTAGAATATTCGTGAGGAAGCTCTGTTAAAAGCATTTCTTATAGTAACACGTCATAATATCTCATCCTCATCTTCTAGAAAAAACTTGCAGCTGAACCACTTCTTTCAGTGGCAGGTAATGGATATCTAGATCCCTGGAAAATATATCTCATTCATTTTGTACAGTATAGAAAGCTAAATGGGTCCTTGGACTTTCTGTCTTTAGGGGAGTAAGTCAAAAGTGACAATAAATAACCATAATGTACTGTACATTTAAATGTAAACGTACCCTTGTTGGTTGTTCTAGTCGAAATAGGATGGAAAAAGTCCCAGTATACCTATTGAGGAAATCTTCCATGAAGTCTATTCTGTAAAAACAAAAGTGCTGATGTTAAAGGCCAGTACAGGATATTGTTATACAGCAGTTTGACTACTGATCCTACTCCTAATTTTAGAGCTCCAAATTTTCCTTAGCCTGGCTGAGCCAGAATCTTCATATCCCTACCTATTAGAACAGAGACAGAGGTTATGAGAAAACACCAGTGTTGATTAATCTTTAAAGCCAGGAAACTTAAAATACACTGGGAATTCCAAATGTATTCTGTGACCAATTATTTAACCTCTGCTGCCCAGAGAATGCAGAGGCTAGAGCCATCTGACTATACAAATATCTAAATATATGCACATATGTTAGTGACAGTGTGTTTACAGTCTACAAAGAGACTTTTGATGAAGACCAAAGAGAAAAAGGATGTGGAAACAGGAATGCTTGTCTATTCCCTGAGAACTCCAGAATCAAGCATTAAATACCTTAGCAATAAGCAACAAAGGACATGATATATGCAGCACAATTACTAGCCTCTCTCTCTTTTTTTAATGTCTTTATCCTAGATCTATCTATTTATACTTTATGTTGTTATTTCTGGTTGTTTATTCTATGCAGGGAGTTTCAGTCAGTTTTTCTCAAGCATTAGCTTTGTTTATAATTTATGCACTGTTTTGATTCATTTACAACATAGACGTTTTAACTCCCACTGAAATACAAGTCAGCTTGTGAATGCAAAGCCCCAAAATGTTTTGGGGTCCCTTTATAATATTTTGTATACATTAATTTGGTTACATATTTTTAAATGTCTTTTTCAACTCTTAAACTTGAGCAAAACATACCATATCTGAAAAGTTCCACAACTAGGAACACTGTAGGATAAATGGCAAATAATGGGAAGCAATTTGCCTTACCTACACTGTATACACTAGTATATTTGAGAGAAATAGCAAATAACTACAGTGAGAAACTGGTGTAGTGAGTTTGTTACTTACATCTCCTTGTACCTATTTCACAGCAGTTATCAGCTGGTGAACCAATTATTCCCAAGAGAATTTTGCCTGCCTTGGTACTGACCACAGAGACTTGGCATGGATGGCATGGACATGTGATACAAAGTTGACATGACAGGACACAACTTTATGTATAAATATTTGCTATGTAAAGGCATGCACACTTAATGTACCCTGTTCAGTATATAATAACTAACCGGAAGACTAGATATCTTCAGGCCTTTTATTCTTTCTCTGCAACCCACCTTATAGCCATGGTTTCTAGTCCTTGTGTCTTCTCATAACCTTTTCTTTCCAGGCTAGTTCACTACACAAGTCTCCACCTTAAAGTCTTTTGCTGTCTTAGCTTGCAACAAACCTAGTGACACATTTCTCCAAGAATCCATACTCTGTTTGCATACCGTAACGGACTATTTATGCACTTTTACAAGAAAACTGAAGCTGCCTGTCAAGTCCCTGATGAGACAAGGCCTTGTGATGCCTCAAAGCATTTCATTTGTAGACTCCTAGTCCTATCCCTTGTTGATAAGAAGTGAAGAATGCACCGAAGGCTTTACTCCCTTCACTAACAAAGGACCTAGTCTTGCTCTTACAACAAAGTAGCAAACCCTTGCTGAGTAAGGCTGCTGTCTCTAGCTTGAAGGTGCCAAGAAGGCCAAAGTTAATCTAATACAGGGTCCGCATGACCTCCAACTCAATTGGTTGAAAAGGTTAATGCTACCCTTCCCCCTCTTGCACACCCACAGAAACACAGTTCTTCCCATGCTAATTAAGAAGACACCCCTCTCCGCTTCCTATACTAATTTGGGAGACACCTCCATCACTTCCTATGCTAACTGAAGAAAGTTAGGTGGAGACCTGAGAACTTTTGCCTATAAAAGGTGAATAAAAAAAGAGAAGGGGCTTGTGCCCCCCGCCTGAGGACTCCTGAGATGCTGACAGACTGATCAAGCGACTCTCCCCCCCAAGATGTCAATGTCATCTCCAGGGATCCAAAGAGTGGCGAAAGCTTTTCTCTCTCTTCTACCCTTTTACTTTCATTTTCTATTCGAGCCATCTCTTGGCCTCTCTCTCTGGCACATATGACACCACCTTATAAGTTTTATGCCAGCTCCTTTTGGGGCTTGTTTAGCACGTTTTCCATAGGTTGTTCATTTTAGTACTGAAAAGTGATTGCAAGTGTTGTGAGTGGTTGCGGGTTAAGTGATTGCAAGTTTTACAAGCGGTTGCTGGTTTCTTAGTATTGCTGTAAATTATGCTGACGTTATCACATTGCTGTAAGATTTGGTGTTGTTGGCGGTTGGTAGTGTTGTCATGAGTTGTCTTTACCAAGTAATTTGTTTTCTTTTACAGTTCTGTTACATTCCACAGTTTATACCCTACATTTCCCTTTTCCCCCAAACAATTATATGTATTAAAGTTATAAGCCAGTATTCAATTCTTTGGTGTCGTTTCACCTTAATTTGCCCCAAGGGAATACACAGAACGTCCGTGAACCCCACTCATCCCACCCAGGGGGATTTTATGAGCTGGGTGGCGACACATACCTTTTCACATCATGAAAGAATAACAAACTAAACAGAATTTGGACACCTTTGTTGCAGACATAAGATTTTCTTCTTGACTATGATGGACATGTCTACAGCTTAAATTCTTTCTGTTCACTTCATCTGTTTACAGACAGGCAGGCAGGTACTTGCTTTGTGTGTCCTTGGGGGCAAAATGCCAGGTGCTTAGGTGACCTACAGATTCTAAGACTTGCTCTACTCTTCCTCTTGTTCAGCTGACCTTTTCCTTCACGTCTGCTTTCCACTAACCAGTACATTGGTAGAGTCAGTGACTCACCTAAGGCCAGATTCCACCTAACCCAGCTCCATTCAGTCTCTCTCTGTTTAGGCCAGCCCAAGCCTGTCTTCATCAGCAGACAGTTCCAGTTTCACGGCTCATGTTAGATATCCAGTCAATGAATTTTTTATGTGTAACATAAAGTACATTTCTGTGTACCTTCTGCTATGGATGTTGCATAATCTCCGTAAAATCCTGGGGTGTATTTGCACTAGTTTATTGTTTTTTCTTTTGCAAATTCACATCTGTTTTTTGTAAGTGCAGCTTCTAGACCAGTATGGCCAATAAAATAGCAGACACAGTTAATCTCGGAGGCTGTCAGGTTGTTTACTATTGTTGCAGTGCGATACCATGGTAATCACCATCACACAAGGCACTCATACTCTCAAGAGCAGTGGAAGTGGGGGGCTGGATACTGCTTGTGATTTGTCAGGATGCTTTCAATGAGGTTATTAGGTCTGGAACTTATTTCACTGTAACCACTTTTTAACTTGATGTTAACACGATTACCAAAAGCTTTCTCTGGTTTTGTCTTTTTTTTGAGGAGTGGGGCGGGTGTTTCTTCTTTTTTTTAGGCAGAATTTGTTTGTGGGGTTACAGAACAGTTCAGACTGAAAGAGTGACTACTTTGGACTTGACTGATGTTGTGAGAGGACCCTTATATACCAATGTAACAAAATTTTTTTTTTTTTTTTAATAAACTGGACGTATTTTTAAAATGAAAACAGGTACACTTTAACAATGCTAGGAAGAGACATGTTAAACATAAGTCAGCTGAAATACAAAACACTTTCCCTGGGATATTGATGTACCCTGATGATATAGATTTTGGCTAACATGAGAAACACCTGCCTACTGCCATGACTATAAAATATCAGATATATTTTAACTTAAACTGACGGTACCAAATTAAGGGTTTTTGTTCTGAATCCTGTTACTTCTGCTGCTCCCATATAGGGCAAAGATGTAAAGAAAAAAACCAAGTAAATGGTTTTCTAAATGTGTCCATGTTTTGCAAGCTTCATCTGTCAAAACTGAACTGAAAGGCACAACTGTGTGTGTGAATTCTTCTCCCAGGAGGGTACTGAATGAAAAAATTAAAAGATTTCATAATATTTTCAGAAACGGTGATGAAATATGGGTTTGACTCAAAGTTTTTTGTTTGTTTTTGTTGTTGTTGTGTTCTTGATCAATCCAGTCTACAAAGGGAATTATTGGAAACATTTTGTTTTAAATTACTGTTTTAAATTGACGAAAATAGCTAAAATAAAACCAAAGTTTTAACACTCTGTAATGTTTGTTGGAAACTGTTAACAAATTGTAAGTCTTGTGAGGATTTTAAAATGCTTCAAGGATAGGCCAATACATGGCAGGCATCAACACAATCCCAGCCAGTCCTGACTAGAAAATTCCTATCCATGTGTCACAGAATACTTCAGAGGCAACAAAAACAATCATAAAAAGAAAAATCCACTTTGAGCTGGAGATAAATAACTTCTTCACATAAAAAGAGCATAAAATCTAGCAAACAGAACACCTTAAATGCCACTGGCACAATGCATTCACACTCTTCATGTGGTAGTCTAAAATCTCTCTTCGAACACCATGGTTGTTGCATGTCTAATAAAAATAAAATATATTTCAATGAAGAGATTATCTTTGAACGGATAGAAATATCCTCCAGACCTAAAGCCACAGAATGAGCTGCAGGAAATCCTAAAGAATAAAGGAAACTAAAAAAGTTAGCACTGATCTCATTCCAAACACTCCATGACTCAGTTCAGGGAAAGAATCGCAGCACAGAATCTGCTTCTGTGCCTTAACTGATTTGAGTGTGCCAAACTCCTTAGCTATTGCCTTTTTCTCCCTTGAAACTCCCATTTAAGCTTTCTTTGAAATGAGAAAAAGACAGAGCAATCATACGGAAATGGGGAAGAGAGACGTGGGAGCTGTTCCTCAGTGACCACAGAGAGTTTTTCTGGCAGGAAAGGAAAACATCATGGTGGAAAGTAAAAGGTAATCATGTATTCTTGCTAACCTGAAGCAGCTGAGTTACTCCATTTATTTGAGACTTTAAATTTAAGCTTAGAACTCGAGATTTGACAATAGATTGTTATTTTGTGCAAAATATTAATTATTAGATATATACCTTGTTATTTTGTGTTGAGACTAATTTGAGCTTCAGTGATTGTAACACACACTACTCTTGAACTTTTTACTAAATATAATATTTTTTAAAAATTGTTTATAGGCATAAGTTCTGAAACCATATTATTTAAACCCATCCTAACTCTCCTAGGAGTCCATCCTTGATGCTTCCAAGCAAGCACAGAGCATCTAGAAACAAACGTGAAAAGTAGAAAGTAAATCTCTGTCTTCCCATATTACTTCCATATACTTAGATAGCTGACTCTGCACAATCTTACAGAGGCTAAAAATGTATTACACAAATATATGGACTTTACATACTTTGATAACTATCAATTTCAACATCCTGAAATCAACTGCAAGCTCAGGAAATTAGGCTATTGCTGGAGGAAAAGAAAAGAATTACCCTCCATGTTCCCTGTTCATAATGTTCTTTTCCTAAGCATCTGCTCCTACTGGCTGCTATCAGAGACACTGCAGTAGGATGGATGGGGCTCTGTCTGGGCCGTTTGCCAAGTACTGCCATCAGAACAAAGCTCTTATTCTCTTCTAAACACACTATTAACAGCATGCCATCTTTCCGTGACTAAAAACTTACCTCTGCCTTACAAGAGGGTAAAAAAAAAAAAAAATCACAGTAGGAGAATATAGAATAAAGTTGTCAAAAGCCGCCTAATAAACCTACCGTGCTGCAAAAAGTTCTGGTACTTTATATAATACTTCTGATATTTTATACTTCCCAAGGGAAGAAAATAGAATTAGTCTAGGCAAAGACAGCATTAATTAAATAAAAACTCATTACAACCAGGAATTAGCTACAGGTATTATCTTGGATTGGTTAAACTACAGAGATGAATAAAATAACATTATATAATTAGTAGTGATAAGTATATTCACTTGTGATGTTTTTTATTTGTTTAGTGTATGGATACACATATCAAGATCCTAGTTTCTCTCTCAGAAACTTTTCAGAATAGCACACTTCCAATGGTAAATTTCCAAAAATGTCGAACTTCCTCTGAGGTTCCTGTCAGTTGCAGGGTCCTGTGTTTAGAGCAGTTCCATCATGTGAAGGTCACTACAACTGGTACAAGATGGCTGGCTCTGAAAAAACAGGTATCCTAAATGTCGAGAAGCTACAAGGGAAAGTTAGTTTAGAGATCAGCCTTCCACTCATCAGAAAGCTTCCCCCAAATATTAGGGAAAAAAAAAAACCTATCTGTTGTTAGAAAAGAATGTGAAAAATAAGAATTAGGAAAGAAATCTACAGTTTTCTTGATTGATTACCAACTTGGCCTTAATGTGCGAAAAATCTACCCAAAAATCTAATTTTTAATTTAAACTGTTTTTAAAAGTTCATCTCTTCCCAAATCTATGGACATAGGTATAAAATCACTGTGTAAATTAGCCTTAACAGCAACCTTGGATCATCTGGATTAGCCAGTCTGCTTATTAAGTTTCCAAAAGGTTGTTTTCCTTTCACCGTTACTCTGATGGCTTGAAGAGTGTCAATATTTTCAGTAGCCCCTTCTGATAAATGTAGATAAGACCTGTGCCACATTGAGCCAAACTCCTCACCCAGGAGGAGCTCTAGGCTGATAGCTCTTCAAATACAGGACACTCACTGGAGGCGCCAGTCCTAGTCAGCACCTATATTTTGCAAAATTTGAGGGCACTTCCTTTTAAAAAGACTAAAAATAGTCTTTCTTAGTTAGGATTACTATAATAGTTATGCTTATGTTTGTGAAAATATGGACACCAAAACTATGTCCCTAGGCATCCTATCTGCAGGTGCAGGTTACATTGGTGAGGTGCAGGAACTCTGGACACAGGCAGCGATGAAGGTCTGGTTTTGTTTTATTATATGTTTCCTTATGTGTAAAAACCGTTTTGGTTAATAAGTTCCTATAAGGTTCTGAAATCTTTATCTGAACTATGATGATACAGGTAACTTTATTTTAAGTATACAAAGGGACAATATTTACGAAAGAGACCAATATATATTTATGTAGCTACGAACATATGGTTCTCCATATATGTGTTTCATTTATATCATGTTTTGTTAAAAGTATTATGTTTATTAAATATTTTAGATTTTAATTTGACACAGACATTGAAGTTCTGGGTGATCAGTTTAAGCTTGTTATATTTTATCTGTTTAATGTATTTATTTTCATAAGGATCTTTTAACTGCATTAATTAATTGTCCAGGGCACATTTCTTCCTGACTGCACAAATAATTTAGTCAATTTTACCTCACTATTTTAGAATCGTAGTATTATTGCTCTATATTATTACATTTTAATTTCATATTCATTTACTGAGTTAAAATAATTCCGTCAATAACCCAGTCATTCTAAATTCAGAAAAATCACATATTTCTTTTTCCCTTTGAATAACAAGTGAGTTTGCTGTAATCATTTTAGGTAAAAGGGCAGCTCTTGTGCATTTTAGTGTGTATCAGCATTTCCACAATTTAATTTGCTTATGTCAAATTAAATTCCATATACAAATATCCCTGCTTGTTTATGAAAAAAATAAAATGTCTTAATAATGGGATCAGTGGCTTTATAAATTGTAGGAAAACTGGCAGCACAGCTGAAGAAAATAAATTGGTTTGAATAGACGCCCAGTTAAGCCTGAAATCCTACCTCAAAGGCAGTCGCATGGACAGTTTGTCTCAATACTGGAAGCCCCATAGCTGCTGAATGAAGCGGATATCTTTTTGTTGCTGAAAGTGGTGATCTCACACCAGTGTTTCCAAAATGAAAGAGTATAAGACTTTGGTTTTATAAAAAAATCTTGGTTATAGTTATTTGTTTTGCTTTGGAGTAATTTCCTACTTAAAACTCACATATGAAGTTTCTGCAAGTAGTTGAGTGAAAACTAGCTTTATAGCCATATATTGTTGTTAACATTCTGTTACAATCAGGGAATGGAAATTCAGTTTCCAGGTGACTCTATATCCCAAACACTTTGAAAACAGAAAACAGCAATTTGAGATCTGGTGTTCTCTAGCCATTTCAACAATTTTCCTCTTGAGAATAATTTCCACTTGAGTGACTATAAATCTTACCCATTTTTCTGGCTTGAGTAAATGTTTACCTTCCCATTTTTATCCTGAAATGGGAATTTCCACAAAAAAAAATTGGTGAATCAGAGCTTCTTGATGATGTCTTGACCTTTATCAGTCATCATATCCTTAAACAAAAATACAAAGCAAATGTAGCTGGAAAGTAAGCTTATTTTCAGTACATTCTCCCACCACTTTATTTAACATCTGTTGTAGTATTCTACTATCTGTGTTTTACTGGTAAGTGGCCCCTCTTCATCAGTTCTTAAACACAACTACTATGAAAAGAACCACAATGATTGTTATTTTTAATTTTATTTTGTTTTGACTTTTCAAATATGTGTATGACATTTCAAATGTATGTGTAAATATGTAGTAACATGTACCACTATCATTTTAGCAGTACATTTTAGCTGAAGAATATATTTTCATTTCAAGTTCAAACAACACACAGCACTTAGTAGCATACTTTTGGTGGACTGTTTTCTTGTACTTTCTTGGCTCCAACACTATTCAGATTTCATTGAATCCTATTCAAGTATTCACTGAATCAGACTCATTTTGTAATGCTAGAGCTGGAGAAACAAGTCTTTTGAAAAAGAAATCCTGTTATGAAAGAGATGCTGTTTCCAAAGGGAGAGGCATACAATATTTCTTGAAGTAGACTGAGTATATATGTATCACTGTTAATTTTTAAGAAATTTAGGTCAGCAGTACCAGATAATTTTAAATTTAGTTTCTGGAAAGCATACCCTTCCATTATTCAAACAAGAAAACTGTTTTTTGCAAATTGCCATTTTCAAAAGAATTTGAGACACACTTTTTTTCTGGGACAATAACTATTACTGCCATATATTTCAGTAGATGAAAGTGGCCATCAGTTTTAATTATGTGTGAGACAAGTCAGACATAGAGTATTGCATTATACTAAGTTATTAATATTCTAATTAATTTGCCATCTATTTTTTTTTAGTGAAATATGGCTCAGGATTTTCAGAATGAGTTCTTGGTTATATTCAGGATTCCTGTGGTAAGCCTGTCTATGTTGGCTGTTACTGACTATACAGTGGTTTAGTTGCCCATGTTTAAAATCTGTTATTACATATTTCTGCTCAGGGTATACTGTCTTTTTTCATATAGTAGATGTTAAAGAAAATACATTTTCAAATGTTTATCCACATCTTTGTTCAAACATACAAGAAGAATTCCTTTTCTTGATTGCTTTTTAGTCTGCTGTCATATTTACTTTCTAAAACCAAAATCTCAAAAACTGTTTTTCCAGGAATTTTAGGAAATGCATTCCCAAACTTGTTTTGTTCTGTATGCAATTGTGATTCTTCAGAAATGTTTATGGTTTTTATTGACCAGAACAGAGCTTTTCTGGTTTCATGCAACCTTTCTTGACATTATTTTATAAGAAATGTGAACAATAAATTAAGTCTCTTCCCACTAAAATTTATAATTTAACTAAAAAGCTGAGAAATATTTTTCAATCAAAAATCCAACAGACCTCCATTAAAATTCTGTGTGAGTCATCTGTTTATTTCAGTCATGAACATTTTTTTTCCATACATATATTTGTCATAGTGAAACAGGGCTTCCACTTGTTATCATAGCATAAATCCCCCCCCCCCCTTTTAGTAGTTTTAGAGATAATAAACAATAGTTTGTCATGAGCAAATCAAACCTCAAGACATTGATAAAACATAAAAATTGAGCACAGTGTAAATATACAGTATTATGTAGATAACCTATGATATTTGCAAACTGATGCAAAGAGAGAGGGAAGACAAAGTTACACCTCATTTTCGACTGTATTTCCCAAAATATTAGTTTTGAAAGAGAAGTTGGTATAACAATTTTTTTGCATTTTCATTGCCTGTTCTCTCCTCCATGCTCCAACTTTCCATTCTTGCAGTTATAGATTGGTGAGGGTACTTTGAAAGAGTGATGTGACTTCTGAGGTTTTTAAAAACATTTTTAACTTTCCCATTTGCCTGATCCAGCTTTCAGAAAGACAGACAAAAAATCTGAGGCAACAGCAAATTCTGGCACAAGACAGATTAATTTCCCAGAGCAGGGAAGAGTAGGATCTTGTTTTGCCTGAATCAAGCTGAAGCCAGGAAATCAGATAATCATGGCATCAGGCCAACTACATGGAACCATGCAGATATTTGTCTGATTATTTTTGCTGCTTTATTTATGAGTTCACAATGTAAATTGCAACCTAGCTAACTACTATCCTACAAAATTATCTTTAAACCATGTAGCTCATTTTAATTAATGCACTTTAACATGGCCTCACATCAAAAACCAGATTCTAGAGCAGTAATCAACAAATCACAACAGACCAGGTGACTAGAAAAGGGGAGTGACTTCCAGGGCAAATGGTGCAGGATGCTGCTGCTGGGAGAGGCTTCTGCCCGAAGCTGGGGATAGGGCACCTGTCAATTCTTACCTTGAATACCAGCTGTCCCTGCACAACTGCCTGGCTTTTATATCACTTACCTTTTGCCAACACTTTTGCAAGTGTTGTGGTTTTCTTTCTTGGAAACTCTAGCCACACCTTGCTTTCCTTTTGTTCTACAAGAACCCAGAGATGAAGAACTGAGAACCAGCGACGGAGGTCTCTCCTCCATCTCCCAAACACATACCAAGCTAATCCCTAGGTGTGACAGGGGCTGGAGACATCACTGTCATGAATTCAAGAGGACAGACCTTGCAGTATAACACTACCTTTTTAAAAATAAACACAAATTGTGCAGTTTTCCCTCCTACACACTTCATTTCTTCTCCTCTTTATTTTAGTCTTGAATTAGAGCTCACATTCTCCACTGGTTCTCCAATGCTGGTGTACTTTCATTTCTGTACATCTGGACACAGGGATTGTTATTGGGACAACCCCAATTTCATGGTTTAGGAGTCCAAAGGCTTGAAACTTTCCAGCCATCTGCAAATTTCTTGTGAAGTTTGACATTTTCTTCAAGTTTGTAAAAATATATCACCTCCTAAGTGCTTTATGCATGTGTGTCTGTGCATGTGTGTGTATCTAGAAGTGATACATGAACAGAGCCTGCTTGCCTAAACTGAGGTTTTGCTTCTGGAAATGTGGTAAAATGTGAATGTAATAGCTACTATTGGGTCACAGTCCTAGGTGATATTATCATAAAAAGGTGCAATGAGAAAATGACGGCAATATCTGCTCTGTGGACGGTGTACTACAGTGGGCAAGCACTGCCTGTGAGACCTGAGGTGTATTTCTCCCTGCTGTACTTTGCTCATGACTCATAATGAAAAAGGAACATTTAGCACTATGCTTGTTAGCCTTGAGCTGGGTATTTAAAAAAAAAAAATCCATTCTAAGCACAATCAATTCACTTAAAAACATCTTATGGCACAGAAACAAATGTCCATTAGATTGTGACCATAATGATCATTAGTTGAAGGAGACTTTCTAAATATCTTTATGAATAGAACAAGTATAAATGGATAGGGCTGAAGAGAGATAAGAAATTATAGGAAAGAGAACACATTCTCTTTTTTACTTGTTTAATTAAAGCTTAACAAAGTAATGCCAAGGTATGTCCAGAGTTTGGTCTTCTCATGGGAATCTAAACATTTTACAGAAAAGGTTTGTGGTCCCAGGCTAAAAGAATGGCATAATTAGTCACAAGTCAACATACCACGAAACACCACTGCAGGAAAACAACTTTTGGAAGATTCTGAGAGTGAAGTATTTTTGAAAGAGTACATTAATATTTATTAATTTTCCTCAAATATTTTTTGCTGTTGTTTTGTTGTTTGTTGCTTTAAAAATGTGGATTTAACATGGTAGTAGTACTGACACTTTTGTATTGCTAGGACAAAGGAAAGATTAATTGTCTCTCAATAAACTCATCTGCTAAGACTGACTTGGACCTAAGTGATGACTCCTCTATTTGGTTTTGGACAGTACTTCCAGAAAATGAGATGGTCTCCTCCATAAAAAGGTGTACAAGACAATTACCTAGGGCATTCCATTAGTTAGCAAAACACTTTTCCATACGGCTTACACTTACAGATTGAAGGGAGTGCCAACTGCCTTAAGGATTTTTTACTTAAAATATTAAGTAACATTTTTTGATTCACTTGGAAAGAAACACTAACCTTTCCAACACTAGGCACATTCTGTAAGAGAATTTTTTGGTTCTTCAAGCTTGGTTCTGAGTATGAGCAAAATACAAAATTATGATGGTTTTTCCAGATCTGCTAGAGTGCCTTCTTATGTTGTCTGAGATAATTTTCCAGTGGTATTTCTACTTGGATTTTGACAAAAAATGTTTTGGCTTTTTTTTTTTTTTTAATTAAATATAATAAAACGCAGTGCAAAGGCAGACTCTTCATACTTAGGGAGTAATTTCTGGGGGAATAGTGAGTAAGGAATGTTGAGCAAACCTATGTTTTTCACGTCTAAATTGACATTATTAAAGGGTATGTTATTACCTCATTGCTGAATAATTCTTATTGGCAGGAAAATAAAATTATATGTAAGCTTAGTTTTCTTAACCTAAGTGACTGTCTTTTGAAGAGCAATTTGATACTTTATTTATTCAGAATAAGGAGGGTTTACAGGTCTGTTTTCTGGAACAGCAAGTTTTATCCTCTAAGTTCTTTGAAAGCTACCTGCTAGTCAACTGGAATATGAGAACAGAAACAAGAAAATCACATAGGGATTGTGCTAACCTGTTTTTAGACTCGTAATCCTATCCCATAAGAAGATTCTTGTTTGCTACTTTTTAGTAGTATATCAAATGCACACAGTGCAAATATTATTAATATTTCAGGTATGGTTCATGGACAGCATAAATCACCATAGCTATATTGCTATGCTGAAATTCAGACTGTTTAAAACAGCAGAAAAGGATATCCTTTTTCCTGATGGGTTTTTTCCTTGTACCTTATTCTCCTACTCTTTTCAGTATGTTCTGGCAAAGCATTCTCAAGATTTTGTTACAGAGAGATTTTCACAGCCCTTCAAAATAGTTCACATTCTCATCTGCTGAAGTACAATAATAGCAATACAGAAATACTTGGGTTTAAACTCTGTTACAAAAGTACCTGCAAGTGTAAAAACAAGAATTGAGCATCTTTGCTCCTTTGCTCAATGACTGACATGTTCATCATCAGGTTGAGCTTGAATGAAAATTTTCTTCTTTAAAAACACAAACAGAAAATGATGATTTTGCAAATAAATGCAATTTCCAGTAGGAAAAGAACATTCTATAATAAAACTCCTAAATTTCTTGAATCTTTATCTTAGGTTGCAATTTTAATATTGCATCCTCCTTTCTTGTTTGTTACACTCGTGCTTTTTAAGGATCTTTAATCATTTAACCTTCAGTATAACTTGTGTTATAATATTTACTACATACATTCACAGATCACAAAAATGAACTTAGGTTGGGTTGAACTATTTCTTGCATAAAACTCCCTAACTCTGTACCTGCAGATCTTTGGGCCTGTTTAGTCTCTACTACTGTCTGCTGAATTTTCTTGTTCCACCTTATTCCCTCTTCTAAATACACCTCACTTCCTCACCATAAGACTACAGTTTAAGATAATCTATGCAAACCCACACAGCTTCCAAAATCCTATCGTGAATTTCTAAATAGAACAAATTTTCTTCTCTACTCTCATTTCTGTGTGCCCCTTGCTCAAAAGAACTCTGGGCAGCACACCATGCTGAAGTTGGCTCTGATTTCTTTCTGTTTCTTTCTAATTATACTTATATGCTGTAAGAAGAAAAAGATCCAAAGCATGAAAAGCCTATGAATATTACACAGTTATAAGGTTCCCAAGAAATATTAGTTCAATGCTGACATATGGTGATTTCCCATTACACTGATCTATTGTAACTTTCTAAAATATGCTTAACACTTCATGAATCTTAACCAATTATTCTTTCCACTTCATCTGGATTTCATTTTCACTTTCTAGTGCTAACTGGGGCTTTTTGGCAGGCACAAATAATTGAATAAATTCTAATTAGAATGCTCCAGGTAGGAACGGTTCTTTAATGATGGCTCAGGAACAGTACCTTTAATCCTACAAAGCACTTCTAGAGGTCTGATGAAGCCTTTGTGAGCTTGGGGGAAAGAGGAGGGGAAGAAAAGGTGAATATCATATATAGTGTACATTTTCAAAAATATATATGCATGTATATATATGAATTCTCTTAAAACATTGAAAATATGTTTGTGTTAAACTTACACATCTGTGCAAAGAAGCAGCTTTCAAGCTTATTTTGGGTGTAGCTTACACTCAAAGGAAATCAGGAAGGGGAAACAAGCAAAGATTTCTATCGTACATACCAGCTTCCCTAGAGAACTTCCACCTCATAATTGAAACATAGCTGGTAGGACCCATCTGGCAGATGGGAGGATCAGCTGGTTCTTTTGAACTGTGCTCAATATGCTAGTAGGAGTATTGTTTTTCAAGTTTTATTTTTTCTTTTTCTTTTCTTTTTCCCCTTCTCTATCTTGTGTATTCTCTCTTTTTTTTATCTTAGTAGCAGAGCCAAGTGAAATATTCTTTAATATTAGTCTTTGACTAGGAAGGATCAAAAGCCTAAACAGTGACAAAAAGAGTTTTTTGATGTATTATTTATATTTCAGCAAAGAATGTGAAGCTGAAATAGATTACTTACTGAACAGTACTAATCTGTGACAGACTGTCCTCTTCAATAATGCTCAAGCAAACAGTTAAAAAAAGATGGTGCACAAAGAGCAATGAAGAGTTTTACTCTCCTAATCTCACATTTAATTGCCAATAGACATAATTACCATGTTCTGAACAAATGCCAGTTGGCTGTATTTTGCAAACAGGTTTTAAAATACTGAAAGTATAAGGCCCAAGGCATTAGCAGCATATTTTAAAGCATCACACAGAGTTAGAATAAGTTCTTTTTTTTTTTTTTTTTTTTTTTTTGTTAGGTATTTTGAGCATATATTTAGCCTTTCAAGAATAGAAATACATTTTCCTAATAAACAGATTGACCTAACTTTTTTTTCCTCTTAAAATTATCATCCCTCATTTCAAGAGTAAATGTCAATGAAACATCCCTTGAGAACTATTGTTCTTCCATTTGACCTAATGTGTTTCTGCCTGAATTTGTTTTTTTGGCTTTTTTGGTTTGGGTTTTGGTTTTTGTTTTTTTTTTTTTTTTTTTTTTTTTGGTTGCTCACCTCAGTTTGGGTGAGTGGAAAAAATAAATACTTTAATGCCCAGAGGAAAAGTGTCCATTAAATAAGAAAAGGGTGCACGTGACTTTCTTGAAATAAATTAATTATGCTTGGAAAGAATTTTCAGAACTTTCTACGGAAGAGCTACTTAGACTGGAGACAGCAGGAAAAAAAAAATTACTATATTGTTCTAAAATACGAACATTCATGTATCATATTGAGATTTTTCACCCTGAACCTATAAATAGAGTGAAGAGAGAAAAGTGTTTACTGGCCTTATTTTCAGTCACACGCAGCATGAGTTTTATCCTATAAGTGGGAAGAGGGAATACACAGACAAAAAAGAAAAGGGAAAAAATGCCTAGGCATTAAGTATGATAAATTTCCACACTTATTTTTTCTCCTTTAGACTTTAATCCACATTTCAAGTTTAAGCAGATACAATAATAAAGTAGATTGAAACCACCAAACAGGATATTACAGTTGACGTCTTACTGAAACATTGTTAATACAGCAAATATATTACAGCAATATGTACACATTTGCTGACACAGACAAAATTGTTGGCAGTCTCAGCAAACAAGCTAAGGTCTGAATACACCATAGCAACTGATACAGGCAGTGAATCGGTCTTCTCCTTTTCCTAAAGAAAGGATAAGCTGAATGATGAATCTCATGAACCCAGCAAAACTGACCAAAGTTTAAAGGGAAAAAAATCAATTTCATTGAAAAAAATAGAATTTTTCTAACAATCTAACCCTGGAAAGGATCCCAAGTGAACCAAATGCTGAAACATAGTCACAGGAAAAATAATTTTCAGGAAGCTGATCTAAGTTAGGTCGTGTTGGATGAGCTGGTCTAGTGGAGGGTGTCCCTGCCCACAGCAGGGGGGCTTGAACTCGATGATCTTTAAGGTCCTTTCCAACCCTGTTCTATGATTCTATGATTCTATGAGTACCCAACACATTTACTTGGGAGTAAAGCTACTTATGTTCTTCAGTGTTCCCAATTTCAGTATATTAGTGCGAAGATATTTGTTGTTTGTTTTTGTAACTTCTATGTGAACAAATAAAGGAGTGATTGTCAGCAATCAGTCCTTTAAAATATTCTTAAACAAACACAAGGTGACTTTAATCACCAGTATCTCCTGATGAAATGTGATAATTCACTCTTATAAACTTTTATCCTGCTCATATGCAATAGACCATGGATATAACATATTCTGTTTTATTTCTAATATGCCATTTCTATTGTCC
>NW_010128336.1:10479-23941 GCF_000699245.1 Pterocles gutturalis | reverse complement strand
GGTCATAATTAAATGAGAACAAAAATGTTTTCATTGAAGTGTGCCTTCCTTCACATGATGAAAGAAATAGAACCAAGGCTGACTGAAATACTGATTACTTTTATTATCTCATGACAAATTTTTATCTGTATCCCATAAAACTCCCTAAATATCAAAACAAAAAAACTGGTCAGTGTAATTTTATTGGTGCTATACTATTTGTTTTAATTTAATTAAGATAAAATATTTTTGGCGGCATATAATCCTGTAAAGGGATCTCCCCACTTCCACTAGGAATAGGAACATGTCTAGGAATAGCAAGCTACATTAGCACTGCAAAAAGTATCCCCCCAGAGAGAGATCCCTGGTCTTCAAGACTCAGTAGTAGAAGGCAACTCATGTCCTCACTCCTCAGCTAGATGCCATAGCAGCTTGAGGCAGACATCTATTATCTCACTGCATAGCTTGTGATCTGGACTTACATGTGGTGCTCTTGTTTCTACAAGAGATGTTTCAGGGTTTGGGTTTTTTGGTCTGGTCCACAACATCTGAAACAATGTGTGGCCCTGCCAAGGGTGACATTTTAAACCCATGAAGCTTAGGATGGCTTAGCTGTCTTTCCTGACATATGGCATGAAGGTGCGTGGCATGAAGGGTACAGCATCTGCTAGGATTTTGAAGGATGACTTGATATGTAGGCTGCCATATTTTGTGGGATCACGTTTGAAAAACCTGTCAGGATTTCTCCATGAAGAAAACTCTTCCCAGAACTCCTACATTAAGTGGAATAATCCAAAAACACAGCCTATGCACAGACTCACCCACCTGAGGTGTAAATGGTGTGGACCTCAGAATGAAATAGGAAGATAATTTATTTTTTTAATTTTAGAAGTACACATGGACAAGTAGCTGGGATCCACTGTAACTGTGTATCTGGGCTTTATAAGAGTTAATATGATTCTAGCAATCAGCCATTCTCCAAGGTCTAAAGCCTGACAAAACTCTTCTGAAACTGATAAAAATTAGTTCTTTAGAGTTTCCCAATGTTAATTTATTGATATCTTGCTAAAAGCAGAGATGACTAAAATCAAGCATATTAAATCATTGTGTATTTCCTACACAGGTACTATAGAGAAAGGCTTAAATGGAAAGATAAAAAAAAATGGAGCTAGTCAATTATTTTTAAAATTCTAATTAGTGCAATCATTATTCTATGTTGGGTGGGAGAAGAAAAGCTTTAAATGGAATTTCTACAGATAGACAAGAAAATTTATTGGAAATTAGATTAAAATATTAACACCTTCTAAAGTTAAAAATAAATTTAGGCATTGCTCTATGTCAAGATAAAATAACTCATATCCCAGCTGGGAGTCTGGCTAGATTTCAGATTTTCAGTACTTTAACCCTTGTTGAATGCTCCTCTACTTCTGACTCTTTTTGGAAAACAAAGTTCATATTTTTACATGAAGATTTCTGAAGTAATAAATCCTGAATATTCAGAATTGCCTCACTCTTGGATGTGATGAGTAACTCAGTTTCTAATCCCATCTTTGAGTGTTCCCATGATCTAGACCTTTTGCCTTATGCATTGCTTGATCTGCTAGTTATAAATGCACAAAGCACTGAGGAGACAGTATGTTTTCACAATCTAAGATGTTTGATATTTTGATAGACTTCAAGAAATTTGCAGGTGACTCGAAAATTTCAAGCATTTGGACTCCTGAAACATGAAATCAAGGTTGCCCCAACAGCGATCACTGCATCCACAAGTACAGAAATTAATGAACACTAGCATTGGAGAACCAGTAGAGAATGTGACTTCTAATTCAAGACTAGAATAAAAAGAAAAATAGGAAAAAAAAAAGGCGTATAGGAGGGAAAATTGCAGAGACAATTTGTGTTTCTTTTTATAAGAGTTTCATGGTAACTTTCTCTAGGTCAGCACAGTAAGACTGTGATAATAGCATTTGGGATGCTGCTGTTGAGCCGTTTTCCTGAGGATATATCAAATTGCAGTCAAGCTAATTGATTGAAAGCACTTTCCATCACCACTCAGCAGGGATATTGGCAGGATATTGTGGCTCCAAAGGGAAAGCCACCCTCTTGGGCTTGATATGGGGTCTTTGAGGTGTTTCCCTGATGTTCATATTTCAGGACAAGAAAGTGTTTCCTTGACTAAATGTCAAGTTAGGCTCCCAACAATTTAAAGTTCAGTGCTCTGCTTTTGTTCTAGATGTAGATTACATGCTCTTACTGATACCTGTCAGTAACTAGAATGGGATAAAGCCATGAAAGGTTTACCGTCAAGGAATAAACAGCCTAGTAATCTGTATTTCCCTTCAATAGGCATATCCATGTGTTCAGCCTGTGTATTCATGTAAGAGGTCCTTAAACTCTTGGACAGTTAGTTTCTCCGTAGCCTATCATGAAAGTGTCCAGAAGCTTTCACTCAGTTTGTGGGCAGGAGGATAGCTATGCAGTGAGTTGAAAGCAAAACATAAAAAAAATAGCTTTATAGAATTGCACTAGTATTGGCCATTGTAAGGAGGGAGAAAATCAAGAGCAGCTGGTGCAAGATTCTCACTACTATCTGTAAACAAGTGTGAAATATTTGCACCTGAGAATCCTATTAACAGTCATTGGGGTAGGAACGAAAACTGAGGTTTCTCTTTTAAAGTGTAAATTTCTTAACTATTAAATTAGAGGCATATTCTTTCACCTCTTCTTTCTTAAAATTGCCCCATGAAACCTGAACAGAAGGGCTTGAGAGAGCCAGTCTTTACTGATTAGGATACTCTCCCAAGAGAGGACAACTACAGATCCACATCTGTTTAGACAAAGCAAAGAAATACAGTCAGTGTTCACAACATTCTGGTTGAGTGCTTTCATCCTCTGAAAAGAGGCATATCACCATGATATTTTGAAAGAAACCAGGGCTCTCTACCTCTTGCCAAAAGAAGATTCCAGATTCCAAATGAAGTCTGTAAATCCTTAGTGACACATCACATCCTCAGACACATCATGAAGTGAGGCATTTCTGTCACCGTGAAAAGAAAGACTTCATTCAAAACAAATCCTTCTCCACAGAAATTGTGCACAGCAGGCTACGAGTTGTGATGGATTTTAATTTCTGCAGTTCTTTCTAAGGCAGGTACAGCTACCACAGGCTGCAATGGGAATATTAATTAAAAATTAATTACAAACAAACAAACCCACAACAACAACAAACCTCTTTGTAAGAGAGAATGCAGAGGAGAAGAATCATACTTATATTGTTATGCAATATGTAGGGAGCCAGGTGCCTACCTTATGAATATGGATTTCATAACTGCAGCCAGTTTTCATTGGTAATATTTTTCTTGTTAAGGTGTATTAACTTTTGCTTGTTAAAGTGACTTAAACCTACTAGATAGATTAAACCACAAAATTCACTTAGATTTGTGCTTCTCTGTACTTACTATATTTTAAATAGCTTAATAGGGTTTGAGTTACTTAGACCTTGCAATAGGTTACTAAGGTCTTTCCGAAACTTTGGATCACAGTTTCTAGAAAGCATTTGCAAATCTTCAGTGAATGGGAGAAATAAAGAAAGTCAGGATGCTTTTTTGTGTACCTAAAATAAAAATACTAAATCTATACTACACTGCCCTATACTAGGATAGTTAAATAGCTTGATTTTCAAAGTGCTGAAACCTCCAAATTTTTTTGGCTGTCAATGAAAGTATCAGGTCTGATCTTACGTTTTCTTCTGGGCAAAAATAAAGTTCTGTAAATAGTTGCACCATCTCTTTGTTGTAAACTGTACTATACCGCCTATTGAGAAGCATATGTTCAACACAGTGCAGAGTCCTATTAATGCAGCTCCAATGTCAGAGATTTGGCTGCTTCCCAGAATCAACTGACAGCATTGTCTCGGGTCTGTATATTTAATATAGCCTCTCCACACTCTGAGGAATTTGTGATTTTAAGTGATTTGAGAGAAGGAGCTACTACAAATCTCAATACCCATCCTCCCAACAATAAGGAAAAAAAAAGTTATTGTGCACGTATGGTAAAATACCACTCTTTTTTTTTTTTTTTTTTTTTTTTTAATGAACTGCCACAAAAAGGTACAAAATCTTGAAATTTTAGTTAACTTGCAAGTTCAGATTTTTCCGTGTCCACTGTCAGCTGTCTTCTTTCTACTGCTGCTGCTGCCTGCAGCTAGGTATATTTTTCCATTTTGCGGGTTTACCTTTTCTATTTATTTTGTTTAATTGTATCTTGTTGGACTTGGCATCCACAGTATTTCCTGTTGTAAATTTTTTTAGAAATGACATAAACATTAGATAAACATATACAAGGTAGATTTTCTTTTTCTTCATGTGGATGTATTTCATGGTGTTTTTTCTATATACACAGCAGCTTCAGAGTCTGAGCTCCTTTTTCCCAGACAAGCAGCTGATGCTTTTCACAAAGGCAAAGTACATATTTTCAGCTTCCTAATGAGAGACTTTGGCTCATCTCATAGTTTAAAGATATTCACTGATAGTAAACTGCAGGGCAAAGAAAATTATAAACCTTTTGCATTCCCTTGCTGTCAATCATTTGGAACTGATATATTGTAAGACTTCTAATCTTACTGTTTTATCTACCCCGATGCATTAAAAATCTAGCACAAATAGGATCTAGAGGCATTTTTGATGCCAGTTTTTCTACCAGGAAACAAATTATTCTCTATTGCTATTTCTAACATAATGACCTAATGAAAACCTTTGACAAGACAGTTCTTTAAGGGCAAACTCATAGTGCTTACATCATAATCACTAAAGGAAGCTAGAGACATATCCTTTGGTTAGGAAGAAACCCTTTCAGTTATAAAAATATTATCTAAAGACCTCTTATGAGAAATTCAGTCTATCTATTACATCTGTTACCATAGAGAATTTCCCTGGGACAAACGGGATCTTTTTTTTTACCTAACAATGTTCTGCTTGGCTTTTTGTTGTGATGCGAATGGTTGGAAAATGTTATGGCCTTTATCTCACTTGCATTTATCCCAAACATTTTGGCAGATATGAAAATAATAACTAAGCATACCCACTACAGCCAGGACTATCTTGCCAACCAATATAGTTGCAGCAGCACGTGTCATCCTAGGAACAGCCAGGAGCTATGGAACGATGATATGACAGAATCAGCTCAACGCTTGTGGCTTAACCAGAATCCTTTCCTCCTGTGACAGTATCTGGATGTCAGCTAATGTAGTTAGTCATGTATCTTATATGATAAAAGCCTGTGCTATAAACCTAAGAGCTTGCAGTTTGATCCTCATAGGATATGATGGAGATATTTCTGCTCATATTTTTCTTTTCTTAGAAGATAGTAAATTGAACACTTTTTGTACCAGAGGATATTATTTACATCAGAAACAGCTCCCTGCTTCAGGGACAACCAAGTATTTTAAAAGTGCTACAACCTCCTTGCATTTTGTCTTCCAGGAGGCAGAAGCAGCAGTAGACTGCGCTGAGTGACTCAGAAGGATTTTGTTAGGGCGGAGATTCCTTCACCATTCCTTCCAGTGTGACGGAAGCAGTGGTAATCTCTGTCTCTGGGGAGGGTTATAAGCAGATGTAGGACAGGCCATTTGGCTCTTTGCACAGTACTTCTTCCTTAACAGACACTTTCCCTTCTGTGAGGAAAAGCCAGATGGGGAAGATTCCTATGGGTTTATGTCAGCTCACGATGCACCACTTGGATCACTTTAACCCAGGCTGCAAGGAAAGCACTAGAAATTCAGAAATATTGTATTTCATGTTCTTTACACATACTGAATAAACCTCTTTCGGTGCAAGTACATTATGCACTTTCTATTGACATCATTCTATAGGACACTTTTTTATCGTAACTCATGAATTACTAAGTATCTAAAATGGGATGCAAATATAGACTGAATGGTGGCTGCACAAGCAAACATAAAACTTCATTTCCTAACTTGGTGCTTAAATGTAAATCTAAAGTAACATTGTTTCAACCTGCTTTTGTGTTTTGTGGTTGGTTTTTTTTTTTTTTGATCTAGAGTAGATGTAGGTTTCAAGAAAGTAATCCATAACACCTAAGAGACAAAGCAGTGGGATGAAGAATGCCTGACTCCACTGTTTCTATTTCACACATTTATTTGAAAGGTTATCAGTGCTGATTGTTGTTTCAGTTCATTGTACTTTTCAGGAGAGCTTTGGGGAAACAATTAAAATATAATGTGAACTGCTGAGAAACAAAGTTATATTGATCTATATGCATACATTAAAATATCATAAGAAGACCCTAAAGGTATTCCTTGTCAAATCTGGAGTAAGCATACAGCTGGACATCATAAATACATAGACACAACATAAAAACAGAAACAGAAAGCACTAAGCAATGGTAAGGAAATGTGTCTGTTTTAAAGCCCAGAAACTAAACATTGGTTGAATATACAATCTCAGGCAAAAATATTGTAAGAACTTGGGCAATTCTGAGAAGATTATTAACACAGTAATATTTGATTTTTAGAAGACTAATCACTAGGCCCAATGTATAAAATAATGTAAAAAATTTATGACCAAAAAAGTAAATAGATACTAGATTCTCATGTATTATGGGATAAAGGAAAAAATAAAACAGAGAAAAAAAATATGAGATTCTGATTGTATAGTTCCACAAGTGTATGTTCCAATCACTGGCAAAGGGCAGCAAGGAAATGATAATGATTTGTTTGTACAAAAAGCTTCTCTGTTTGGATGTGGATGACATCAAAGCAGAATATCTGACAGCTTCCTTTAGCTTGTCAGAGCATAATAGCAGCTTACAGAAAAAAAACCTTGCCTGCAAAGAGGCTTGGAATCACAGCAGCAGAAGCTTCTGTGTAAAAGAGAGATGAAGAAAACTTGGTAAAGGTGGGAGACTCTCCACAATATTTTAATGTAGTGTTTGAATTTCAAGCTCCATTACTAGTATCCCTCTGAAGCCAAAAATATTTCAGCCTCTGAGGAAACTTGAGCTCTGCCAACTTTTTTTTTTTTAAACATTTTCAGATAGATATGAAGGAAGCTGATTTTGTATGCTTGGAAAGCCTTTTGACAAACACAAAGGAAAACAAATGAAGAGAATAAGCACACATCTGAGCACTGTCAAAGGCCTTAACATTAACTACAGTCAAGAGACATTGTCCACTTTCCACTGTCGTCTGCATAGTACTCTTTTTGCTGAGATCATCTGCTAGCTGATCATTTATTGGATATGCATAAAGACAGTAAAAAAATAAGTTAATCAAGTATTAAGTATCTGGACATTTTTGAGCCCATGGTTATCAGCAAAATCTATGCATAAATCTAAATACCACTGAATCTTTGACTATTGCCAAGTCTGCTTTAGGGAACAGTACACGGTGCAGAGGTTCCCAGATTATGACCACCCCAGGGTCTGTGAAGACAGACAGCTCAGTTGTGAAAGTTGGGAAAGCTTTGTTTGCATGGCCCTATGTCTGAGCAAATAAGTGCTTGCTTACAAGTCCTACCATCTTGCTACTCCACGTTCACAGTTTTGCACAGAGCACAGAAAGGCTCAGAAATCTCTGCTGTCATGGTATAGTCATAGCCTCAGAAACATAGCAGAAGGAGAAAAGATAGGTCCCAAGCCACATATAACTTCCAGAGGAAAACAATTGCATAGATTTACATCCAGAAATGAATGGGGAGTGAATACAGTCTCTGGAAAGTGAGACTATAAAGCTCCATGTAATAATTAGGACTACACAAGGTTAAAATCAAAAAAAGGCAGCAAAACGTTATGAAATGGGCTTCCTAAGAGTCAACTGAGTTCTATATCTGCAAATAGATGTAGCGTCTGTACTATTATCAAAATTTTAAAAATAACCATGCAGTTGTTTCCTTTTATCAAGGAAACATCAAGTTTCTTGACCCTACTCACCATCAAATAGGACACAAAACCTGTAAATATTTTCAACAAAAAATTGTGATGGTTACAGGAATTAGAATTTGTGAAAGAGATTCATGTTATCTTTTTCCCTAAGAAAGGAGATGAAATTGCAAACTGGTAAGATCGCTATGTGTAGGGAGTGGTCTCTTGGACATGCATTTAGCAGATTGGTAATTTTTAGATGAAGTATGCTGCTTTGCCTTTCTCTCCATTTGATATAATTTCCTGATAGTGGACTTTGTGACCCCAGCAGGACAGAGGTCTGAATAAAGGCTGCATCTTGATGTTCATTCATTCAATAAAGAAAACTATCACTGATTTTCATATTTCAGGATGAGTTTGCAGGATAGGCAACTGGAAGCAAAAATAATTGGGAGAGACTTGTTGGTGGATGTTTCTTGTATTTTTTCACATGTGACTTAATTTTATTAATCAGTCTATGGATTTTAGCTTTTTGAGTTTTTCTACATATAAAAAGAGCCAAGATAGTTTATTGTAAAAATGCAAAGTAGATTTTGTCTTTTTTCTCACTTTTTCTCAGGGTTATCAGGAAGAAGAAAGTTGTGTAAACTTCTGTTTGTGACAATAAAAATGAGAATGAGTGTAAAAACACATCTAGGCAATTGCTTTCTTACAGGTTGAAATATCAGCTGTCACCAGAAGTAGCATGGCTAAGAGAGTATATGTTATGCTTTGGATAAATGTTCCAGAATAATGAAAGCATAGCAAGGTGGGGTTTGTTGTTGTTGCAATTTATTTTTATATGAGTGACCTATCAGGAATGACCTTGACTCAGGAACATTTCTTCGAAAATGAATAAGTGGATGGAATAAATGACCTGTGGAAAAGCCTCAGGCCACCAGCTCTCTCAGCTGATAATTAATTCTCCAGAAGAGCTACAAACTTTGATCATTAAGGTTCAATTAATGTATTAATACAGTGTCTAAATGTTGAACTGCATTTTATTTTTGCATAATTAACCTTTTGGGTATATTTTATTAATGGAGAAAGGTAATATATGTTTGCCAGGGAGATGCTACATTATTTCCTTTATTCACAGTAAACACAAATAAATTATGGAAAGCTCTTCATGTGTTTGTACATTTCACACTTCTGAGAGCTGTTGACTATTGGAAATTAAGGGCAAGGGCATGATTAGAAAGACTGATTATGTACTGGTTCAATACTTTGGTGCTATTCTTCATGAATGTGTTTAGCACTCAGACAGAACAGCCTATGAATTCTCAGCAGGACAGGCCAAATTGAATTTTGCTGCTTCTGCCACAGGGAAGCTAAAGGGCAGAGGATAAGGGCAGAGCTGAGATGATAGATCTGGGGAAACATCCTTGGAGACTCAGGATTACTTTTTGTGTAGCCACTTGGGAATGGATTTCTAGGGATACTGTAATGGATATTCCCAATGATTGTCATATGAGGGTGAATGCCACTACCTGTATGGTTGCCTGATTACAGCAGGTGCTCCTTACATGCTCCTTAGAACACTAGTTTCCTCAATGGCAACAGCAGGAGCAAGGCTGGCTTTCCAGAGCTCTTAAAGAAACTGAGATATACAGTTAACAGGAACTGTCATAAACATTAATTTCTTGTCAGCATGGCCAACATGATGCAGTGCCAGTGGTCATAATTTAAACTTGTTTGGTACACGAACCTGCTCTTGTAATTTCTAAGCTGATTGGGGGTTGTACATATTCATCTTCAGTTAGGGAGTTCCTGATTCCCTTACTAACTAGATTTTGAAAACTTTACTTTTACGTCTGACTCATAACTGATTAAGTTGTAATACTCAATGGATGGCCAAAGACACTTAATTTCTAGATTACTATTAAGCCACTACTTATGTTCCTAAAAGGATAAGGTAAAAGTTTTTAGTATTGAAAAAGGTTTTTTTTTTTTTCTATTTATGTCTAGATATTCTCATAGCTTTCAGATAATACTTAGACTGCATTTTGAGCATAGATCAGCTTCTGAAAGTATAAATATGTATCTTTAAATATAAATTTGATGCACTATTTTAATATAGGCTATTCCAATCTTAATCACTATTAAGTAAAACCTTCCCTTTTCCCATTTAAAAATAAATAAATAGAAAGAAAGATAGATAGATAGATAGATTCCCAGGTTGCCCAGGGAAGTTGTGGATGCCCCATCCCTGGAGGTGTTCAAGGCCAGGCTGGATGAGGCTTTGAGCAATCTGATCTAGTGGAGGGTGTCCCTGCCCACGGCAGGGGGGTTGGAACTTGATGATCTTTAAGGTCCTTTCCAACCCTAACCATTCTATGATTCTATGATAGATAGATAGATAGATAGATAAAAATAAATCACAGCTCAAGACTTAAATTCTCAACCATGAATTCTTTTCTTCATATCCAGAAAAGAATTCACAAGGACTTACAAAACTACTAGAAAATAATCTTTTTGTCATAGAAAGCATTGATTGTCAGTTTAATTTATGTTTATTATCTTCCTTTCATTTAGGAATACAAATTTAAACAAAAATTCTGGAAATGCTGCTTTGTCAGACATGTATTTACCTTGGAATATTCAGCAAGGTTAATGGAAGAGAAGGAAGAAAGCTAATGAAATGTTTATTTTTGCCTTGATCTGATTTATCTTGCAATTTTCTGCCTTATTCTGCCTGTTTACTAAATAATGTACTAAATACACTCCTGTTATTTGCACTCACAGGAACAAAAATTATACAGGAACTTGGTATTGCAAAATGAGTACACCAGAACGTGTTATTGTCACTAACACCTATATCCTGCACTGAAATTATAAATTATATATAAATTGTATATAAATCAGTAGACACTGAAAATTATACTGAAATAAATTACACTTATTCTTCCATTGGATGTTGTACAAGTAATCACCTGAAAATGAGTAAAAGTTGATCTATAACTGGTTGGGAACAATTTGTTTTCTTTTTTTTTTCTCTTGAAAGAAAATGGGAGTTTCTTGCAATGACTTTCCTGTAAATTTGTATTTTCCCTGTAGATGACCAAGCAGATTTTATTGTATTGCATCCACATTTTAAAAAGTAAACAAAACCAAACAAATAATCAAGTAATTTTCCTTACAAAAAATTTATCCTTACAGCTATTGAGATTGCAGGACCCTCAACTAACAAGTAGTTTAATCTGTGGAAAAAGAATAGTGGAGAAAAGTTGAAATAAATTCATTAAACTAATTCAGTTACATCTCTGTTGTATTTAATTGTTGTGAGGTTACAGTCTCTATAAAACTCTGTCTGCATTTATTTATAATGCTGAACTTAAACCACAGCACTGAAATGTGTCTATGTCAGGTGTCTACCTCAGGGTAAGTATTTTGTGTGAATTTTAAGCTAAACCAGTATTTTTCTTTAAAAAAAAAAAAAAAAAAAAAGTTGATACTAAAAAAATCCATTGCAAAACTCTAGCATTTCCTTTCTTTTGAGTAAAGAAAAGGAATTCACCCTGGCTGAGCCAGTGCTCTGTCTAGTATCAAGACTGTGTCATTTCACATGGGAATTATAAGGCTGGACCAAGGCTACAGGAGATGGGGGGAGGACAAAAGTGCAAAAGAACCACTGTCAAAAAAATGCATTTTTTCACATATTGAGTTGAAACTGCATAGCCCTCAGCTTCTGTAGTAAGCTTACTGTAACTTGCTACTGGAGAGAGAGGGCAAGGCAGAAGTTTGCCTGTAATGCCAAGTAAAACTGAGGACTATGAATAGGTAGTTTCTGTCTCCTACTTAACCTGCACTTCCCCCTGCGATGTCCTGGTGAGCAGGAGGAAGTGGAATGGAAATAAATGCATAGCCTGGGGGAAGAAGAGGGAAAGAAGGAAAGGGCAAGGTCAAGAAACAAAAAGCAGATATTATGATGTCGGAAAAGAGGACCCTTGAGGAAGAGGAGACAAGAAGGTTAGGTAAGAGCTATGAAATAGGAGTAAAAATTACTTTATCTTATCACCATGCCATAACATTTTTTTCCCTCTAGTGTCAGGAGGAAAAAGAACAAAAAACTTTCAATACTAGAGGAAATCTTAAAATACATTCTTTTAAAAATGGAACATTTTTGTTGTCAGCATTTCATACCATTTTCCTTATGCTTGTTATTGCCATTGTTTTGTTCTTGTGCTTATTTTTCCTTGAGTGCAGACTCTACCTGTTAGACTGGCAGCTCTGAGGTACCCTCTCTCAAGAGTGCAGCGTTACAGAAAACATTTCAGGCACCTGTTACCAAATATATAAACTGGATTGGGAAGTTTCTAAATGAATGACTTGGACTAATCAGTCTGACAGAGGAATCACATGACAGGAAAAAAAGTATGATAGTCTACCTGTGGCATTTGTATTTTGTTCAGTTAAGCATTAAAAAAAAAATAATGTTGTGACCTCTCTTTTATTGTTCATATTGTTTTCCTAGAAGTGATTATCATAGTCTCTTCATGTTGCTGTACAACCATACCTTATCTGGGATACTTCAAATGTCAGTTTGGAACAGCAGGGCACATTTGGGACTAAAGTAAAATGTAGGCAGGAAAAATGCAATTTTGAATTAAACAACAACAACAAAAAAAGGCATAAAAAATTCCTAAATTTGATGTACATATTTAGACATATTCCTCCTTGGAATGACAGGAAACAATTGAGCACAAAAATAATTATAAAATTGCAGCAAATTGGCTCAATATGCCTGTTGTTTGTTTTGCTGTGAAGGATGGGGAAAGGCTATCTCTCAACAGTGTCCATCTGCAGACAGATGGGAACTTGGCTTTGTGCCCTGATTTATACACAGTACAAGCTCCCTGGAAATCTACTCATGGTTTGAAAAACAGACTGAATTTGATTAATTTCTGTACTAAATTAGTAAGCTTCGAAGTCCACTATACATCTGCAGTATAGTTAGTAAATGCTTACTGAGACAAAGTTCCTGTGATACCAAGGCCTCCACATAAGTGGAGATCACAAGTGGAAATAAATAAGCTCCTCTTCAGGAAAGCCATTACAATTCACCTTTGTAACATTACAGCAAATACAGCCTGCTTTTGCTTTTTGGTTAGAATTTCAGAATAAGAAGTGGAAAAGCGAGCTGGTCTTCAGAGAGCTGATTGGAAAAGTCAATGTAATTAATAACAGCATTTTGTTGAGCATTTGAGGTTCAGCTGGTTCTCGCTCCAGAAAAATATGCCACCTCACTTTTCCTTCATGCAGTGGCACTCAACTTGAAAAGCAATCCTAACAGAAAACTATCTATGAAAAAGAGGGTTTTCTTCTGCTTACGCTGATAGAACTAGGATTTATCCTTGCTCTTCAACTTGAGTCAAACAAAATACACAGCTAATGCTGATTTGCCACCTACACAAACATGAACAAAACAGTGTCCTATATTTAAAGCAATCAACTGGTAAATTTAACTGCATACAGCTTTGTTATTGTTTAAGTTATAACTGATTTTTAATGTATTGGCTCCTACAGTTCAGCATTCTTATTAATTAAAGAATTATTTTCAACATTT
>NW_010128336.1:0-10448 GCF_000699245.1 Pterocles gutturalis | reverse complement strand
TTTCCCTCCTCCTCTTGCTGCCTCTTCCTCATATGTATTTATAGAGTTGTCAATGAAAGGTACCTAGCAAATTTCACAGTCCCAGATAAAGCTGCATTTTAAAAGAATTATGATGATAGTCATACATTACCTCATCAAAATATTTACTCTTTAAACTGCAGTCGCACGTTATTGTTGAGATAAAAATATACTACGTTTATAGCAGGATATTTCTTTTAATATTCCATTTTTAAAATAAATTTGCTGCAGCATGTCAAGAAAACCTTTAAAATATTGCAGTGTATGACTGATGTACTGCATTAATTCACCAAATTTCTGATGCTATATAAGCCTCGCTGCTACGGGATAGCTTGTGTCTTTTACACAGATTTTCTTAAAGGATATGTTGTACATCTCAAACTGTATCATCACAAGACTGAAATAGACACTGATTTGCTTTACTGTTAATGACCAAGGGGTTAATTTAATGTCTGAGAAGTAGCCAATAGATTCTTCTTGACTACAGATAGTGCTGGACTGGATATCAGACATTGGATTCATCTCCATCTACACTGACATATCCAAACTAGTTACCTGTATCTCAACTTGTTATCTAGACTTCTTACATAGCTTGGAGGGAAAGACGTGCTTATTATACACTTTTTAACATATCCTAAGATAGCTGATTTAGGACACATTCCTAACTTTAGATGAGAAGTCCAGATGAGTGGCCTCTGAGCACCCCTCGCCAATGCTTAGCTTCCAATTTGCTTTTCCTTTTTTCTTTTTTTTTGGACAGTCTCAATGTCTTCTGCAGACCATCAGACCTGGAAGGAAATTTTAAAATATTGGGGCTTGGGGAAACTAGTCCAGTTTAAAACAAAAGATGAATTGCTTTGAAATATTTAAATTTGTAACAGCTGATACTTTAAGCTTTTCTTTTCTGACGGTGGTTCTATGCTTTATATTTGGAAGACAAGTCTTTTGATTTTTAATATTCTTAATAACAGGTGTTCTAATTATGGAGATAAAACATATTTTTATTTAATTTGTCCTGTTTGATGCTCTCAGGCAACCTAATGTGTTGAAGCTTTGCCTAAAAATAAGTTCCATTCTGTGGTAGAACAAAGATAGAACAACTACTTGAACAGGTTTGTGCCACTTTCTACTGGATTCAAAATACTCACACTAATTTAGCAGCAAACTGAAAGTTCTTATTTTCTTATTCATTAGGTTGCTATGGTCTGGGAGGTCAAAAGAAGGCTGGGCACCTTGCCCCTGACAAGTAAACTGCCAAGGGGATGAGGAATATAGAGATGTGAGCAGGTAAGACAACTAGTAATTTGCTCAGTTATTGCCATAATTTCAAGAGACTTCATGTGTTCATCTAGAATGTTTTGATCTCATCAATCAGTGATATCAATAATCATTTACTTTTGCAGAGAACAGTCAGGAAAATTATGAACAATTCTCTGTAATTTGCAACTCTAGGCAGCAGCAGTGCATGTCTGTCATGATTCTAATGAGCTCTGGGCTGAAATAGCCAGAACTCAGTTTTCTGGGCATACTGCAAAACCACGTTGATTTGCAAGGAAGAGGGAAGGGTACAGAGCTTACCAGGGATACTTTGCTGCCTTCTCGGCTGCCAGAGGTAATCCCATGTTTGTGGGAAAGGCATGGTTCAGCACAGGCAATTGAACTCATCTTGGTTTCTGATGGGCTTTGTTTATGGATTTGCTTGCTGCTGTTGTGACTATAAATATATTACAAAGGATGTGGAGACGGAGACAGATTCATTTTTTTTGTGTGGCAGAAAAGCAAAGAGGAAAAATATTTGAAATTGAAAGCTCCATGTTTGCTGACAATTAGATAGAAAAGAGATCTATCAATTGCCATGTTTTCTGGAAATGAAAAAATGTTAGAAATATTCTAACTGCTTAAGTGTTCTCTGAAGCATTCGTGATGGCAAGCATCTCACATTAAATGGATGAATATTTTTGGTTTTACATCTATTGCCTTTCAGTAATATTTAGAAAGCACACTTGAGTGAATTTATCTTTCTGTGGATACATCATTCTTATGAATCAAAATAATACTGTTCACGTGTGCCAAGGATATCTATGTGTATATGAAAAAAAATTACTTACCATTTGATATGCAACACCTCTGTACAGTTGCATGTGACTTCTTCAAGCCTCATAAACAAAACAACATCTTTTATACTATAAATGACTCTTTGATTTAAAAGTTGTACTACAGACTATTATAGACAGCCTTGCAATGGTTACTTAGGGGAGATTCTGAATTGAGGTCACAATACTTTAATGAATCACCAGTGCAATCACGGCTAACTTCAGGCATTGGCAGAAGAGGCAGTTGCCTAGGCAGCAAACTAGAGTGGACGTGACAACATCCATAGCTTAATTTTCCTGCCCTAGCTATGCTATATGTCTGGAAAGTCATCCTGGTTGGCTAGTATTGCCACAAAGGTCAGGGTCTATGGGCTAGGAGTTACTGCTATGTGGAACAAGGGCAGGAGAAAAGAGGCAGTAAGAGATGGGCCCATGCAAACCTCATGAAGTTCAACAAAGCCAAGTGCAAGGTCCTGAACGTGGGTCAGGTCAACCCCAAGCACAAATACAGGCTTGGAGGAGAACGGAATGAGAGAAGGACTTGGGGCTGTCGGTTGATGAGAAGCTTTACATGACCCAGCAACGTGCGCTTGCAGCCCAGAAAGCCAACTGGATCCTGGTTTGCATCAAAAGAAGCGTGACCAGCAGGTTGAGGGAGGTGATTCTCACCCTCTACTCTGCTCTTGTGAGACCCCCAACTTAAGAAGAAGATGGACCTGTTGGAGCAGGTCCAGAGGAGGGCTACAGAAATGAGAGAGTTGAGAGGCTGAGGCTGAGAGAGTTGGAGTTGCTTAGCCTAAAGAAGAGAAGGCTCCAGGGAGACCTTCTAGCAGCTTTCCAGTACTTAAAGGGGGAACACAGGAGGACTCTTTATCAGGGAGTGTAGTGATAGGACGAGGGGTAACAGTTATAAGCTGAAAGAGGGTAGATTCAGGTTAGATATTAGGAAGAAATTTTTCACTGTGAGGGTGGTGAGACACTGGAACATGTTGCCCAGGGAAGCTGTGGATGCCCCATCCCTGGAGGTGTTCAAGGCCAGGTTGGATGAGGCTTTGAGCAACCTGGTCTAGTGGAAGGAAGGTGACCCTGCCCATGGCAGGGGGGTTGGAACTAGATGATTTTTAAAGTCCCTTCCAACCCAAAACATTCAATGATAAGTGTGATGTAAAATTCTGCAGCCCCATTTCAGCTCTACTTCTTCTCGCTATGTGTTCTTTTACTGATGAAGGACCAGCCTTACCTCCCCATGCTTAGAGTGGCAAAATTAATTTTTGTCTTTGTTGCTGAGAGGTCTTGAGCTGCTTCCAAAAGCAGTTATATTAGCAGAACAGAAAGCAATTCAATTGCCATTATAATAAACCTATTTATATGACCTTTATAAATGTCCATTGTATTTTTCCACTTTCCTAGATGAATGGATGCCATAAAAGAAAGTTTGATGTGATGAAAAATTCATAGAGTTTAAGACCTTTGAATTTCTCCTGCTAGTTCTTTTATTATAAAATTTGACAATATCTTTTGAGAGGTACATCCGGTCTTAATTAAAGGCTTCAAAATGCAGAGAATATATCATGTTCTTTGAAAAGCTCTTCCAGTCTTAATTACAACCATTGTTAATAATGTACAACTTATACATCATTAAAGTTTGAGCTTGAAGTTCCAGCTATTTGATCATTTCATACCTCCTGCTGTTAATTTAAGAACGCTCCAGTGTGACCTCTTTGTGTAGTGATCTATAGACTGGTCAACTTGCATCCTAACTTTATCCTCCAAAATTTAAATAGAGTCTTCCCTTTAACATGGGTCAGCTAAGAACCATTCACTTCCCTGAAGTGATGTTCAGACTAATTTTTAATGTACCAGCTTAGATCCCAGAAAGAACAGCTTCATTAATAGAGCATGTAATCTATTCCAGTTAGCTAAACTTGTTACAGCTAGCTTGGGTACCTGTGTGCAGAGCTACATTGTGTTATGTAGTCATTAACAGTCTCTCTGGCAGCATTTACAAGTTAAAAATAAAGACAACAAAGGCTCTTGGAATAACAGAGTACAGATGGAGAATATTCTTTAAAAGAAATCTGCAGGTCAAAACACATTAGCTGTGCTGTCTATAATCCAGCCTAAGTCAATCACAAGTTACACATCTATTGTCACAACCGTAATATTTCTGTACCACTCTCCTCACATGAATTAAAGGAGGCTAGTGAAAATCTAATTGACCAGTAACTGTAAGTGCTCGGGAATGTGTTTTTTACAATAATATTGAAAAATATTTGCAACACTGCGCTTTTACTTGAAAAGGCTTGATAGTCTATACTTTCAACATTTTTAGATGCCTAACTCTCAAATTGTTAAGGCTTACTTACATGATTAAAGATAGTTGGCATTTTAGACTTCTCTCCCTGTAGAACAAAACCTCAGAATTAGGTGTGGAAGGATTCAAACAGCTTTACAAAAACTGTTTACCTTAAAGCAATCTTCAAAGAAGTGCTTTTTACTACTCCCCATCTCTAGATATATATTGTTGCCCAATGACAGTTAAACTAAACTAAGGGAAATTATCTAGCTGGAAACTAATCTTTACTCTGTCAAGTGAGATTTTTGCAAATCCAGTCCCCTCACCTGGTTCATCATAGCTATTTTGTCCTTGAAAAAGGAAATGGGAATAGGCAACCAGATATGACAAGAGTGGTAAATCACTCCTTTCCAAGGAGTCCTCATTAATGTTAAAGTACTTGTAGAACCACAACTTCCCATTAAGTAGTACTTCACAGTCATTATATTAAATCTAATAGGACTGTGCAAAGTGAGATATCCCGCTAAGTTGGATGAATGTGGCCTTTATTGACAGCAAATCACATAGGATATTTACGTAGAATGGGTTAAGTATCAAGTAAATGCAGAGTACTGCTCTGCAAAGGGAGATATCCCATTCTAACCTGAACTTGCCTGTTTCACTGTGATTAATAAGAGAACTAATACACGTTACTCCAGCCCACGCTCCTTTTAATGCGGTATTCTTTGTTCAAGTTAAGTACAGTGTTTGAATTCTTTGTGATGTAAATCATCTTAATATCTGTCTCAAATATTGTTTGGTTTATAAAAAGCAAAATCAGGAGGTACTATTAATCACTGCTGCCAACCTGAGCATACCCATATGGGTTGTAATCCTTAGCTTTCCAGTTTTCTAATGCTTCTCAAGCTGCTAAATATAGGCCTGTACATTAGTATAATGAATAGAACTACAAAAAATATGCTTAGTTAAGATTTGTAGTTGTACTCTTTCACTATAATGTCTAATTTAGTATCTCCTTAATCATATGATTTGGAGACAATGGTGTAGATCATAACAGTTTTTATTTTCAGTCTTATGATTTAAGTGCTACCTCAGTAGGTTCTGCTTGTCCAGCAGGAACATTTTTCATATATATTCCTCAATGGGCTGGACAATATATTTAAAAATCTCTTTAAGCTAATTCTAAATTATGGTTGCTAGGAAATAGGAATACTGTGTTAATAACTGCTGGAGGGTCACCAGTGATGGGGTACTGGGATTTAGGCCCAGATCCAAAGCTTACAAAGTCAATAGAAATGTATTTCATGGAAATCACATTGGTGAGCTTACATTAGGATTGCAAAGCTACAGCTGATATACCTCTGCTAAAATGAAATACCATGGGATTTGTTACACCAAAACCAAAGGACAGGTAGGCCTCCGTGCACTGATTCTTCATGTGTGACCTTTATTTGCAGTCCAAGGGTAAAACCCCATTTATAGCAATATTATATAAAGCTTATCTACTTCATGAGATTCTGATGTTAAGTTCTTCTCTGGCCCAAATTGTAGCATACATTTTATCACTTTTATGTCCAGTGAATGTATCATACCCTGCTTCAAAACAAAATGCCTGGTGAGCTTAGTGGTTTTCGGGGTTGGGAGTGGGTAAGAGTTTAATTTCAAGAGTTTCTTACACTGCCAAGGCATTAGGGAAAGGAAAAGTAGACTTTTCCAGTCTTTTGGAGTTATGAATAATTTGCCAACACATTGTATTTAATATGGCAATATGTAGGGACAGGTCACAAAATAGCCAAAATACAATCAGCAAGCCTTGAGTACTTAAATGCTTCCACAAATACACTTGTAGCACATCCACAATTGGTGATGAGTTTCCATGGTGAAAAATGTGCACCCATGTAGATCTGAATTTGATGTTATTCCAACAAATTCCACATCCTAAGAATTCAGCACTGCACTGTCCCGACAGACTGCTGAGAATCTTCCCAAGGTCCCACTGCTCTACACAATGCCATCCCTGATGTTTTTAAACCACTTCCACTGAATATTGTTTGACGAAAATGCTACCAAAGTAAGTACAAATAGTCCCATTTGCTTCATATGCAGTGTCTGAGGTAGTCATGAATGGACTTAAAATCACCCCTATACACAGCTGGCATTTTTAAGGTGCAGTTTTGCAATCTAAAGCTGGCCTAAAACTGTGCTGCCCTGTTGTGCCTGCACAAGCAATTATGTAGCAATGAGACTGCCAACCGCTCGGACACAAAGGGGCTGGCAGGAGCACACGGCTGGGACAGAGAAGGAGTGCAGCGCTGTGGCTTTTGGCAGTTGCTCCATCCTACATCTCTCTGCTGACAGTGACACCAGGCACTTTTCAGCCTGTGAGCACTCCAGTCTTGCAGTGTTGAACAACTCCACGAAAAAAAGAGCCTTTGTAATATGGAGAAAAATGTCACTTCTTTTCTATGCTGCTTTTCCAGTGTGATAAACTTAATCATGTGAATTTTTAGTTTAATAAAACCAGAATATCCTTGTTTGCTTGTTTGTGTTTTATTGCTGTTGCTTGTACTTAGTTACCATTCTTAAATTTAAAACAAAAAATATTTAAAAAGTAAGAACAGTATTGCCACATGCAGTTTTGCTCTTCTCTGTGTACTCTACAATTCCTCTGCATTTATTCCACCTCCTAAATATAGGAACTTAGATATCAATTGTCTATATACTTTATGTTTCACCGCCTTTATTTGTCAAATGTTCATCAGCAATATCAGATTTCTCCCTCCAGAACTGGCTGACTAGCTATCAGTGTGGGCTTTATTTGTGTTCCTGCTGTGTTGGGTTACACAGAGAAGAAGTGGACTTGGACACTGCAAAAGTCAGTGCCACAGTCAGCGTGGGAAACCTGATTTGAAGGAATGATCCCTGCTCTGAGAACACAGTACACACCTTGTTCCAACGCCTCATTCTTTCCTTCTGAGACCATTTATGTGTGTATGTTTCTGTGTGTGATTATATTAATGAAAAGTAACATGATTTCACAGGATGCCCCCAGTTCGGAAAAAATATATTGTACGCTGAAACAGGCAAGAGATTAGATCACTTAAGAGTTGAGAGATTTTGGCTATCATCCTATAAAGCAGAAAAGACCACTGCACCCACGTCTTCTCTGTGAAAGGTGGATGCTTCTGACCAACAGATTATCACATTAAAGAGGATTCTCATGACCACTGCATTGTCCTCCAAGGTTTTTTTGTTTGTCTGTAGCAAAAGAAGGAGCTGTGCATGAGGCATATTTCAAGAATTTACAATGAATTAGATCTAAAAGTGGATTTAGATTAAGAAAAGTATATCTTTCAGGCTACACTTAGTTTTAGTCATGAAATAAATACTGAATCTTGACAATATGGAGAGATTTCTGAGTGGTCAGGAACTCTCCCCCAAACTTATGATGCCTCTGAAATAAAACCTGCACTTTAAACTTAGGAGTTCATGTACTTTTGTTACTTGAGGAGTTAGGCAGAAATTTCAAGAGTCCACCATTACTGGATGCCTAGTTACCTCAGTCCAGATCCTGCTTGAATACCTGTCTCTTTTTGTATATGTGGATCCATGCCTCATGTTTGACAGCAGCACTACATACATTTATGAACTTTTGATGTATTATTCTCTTTGACACTGGCAAATATTTTGTTGCAGTCCAGCTGATTATCCTACTCCTCACTTCCATCTGTTAGCACTTGGCCTCTACTCAAGCAGGGTAACACTGCTAGCATTTTCAAGATCATTCAGGTGGCTGATTTTGGTTATCAATGCGGAATGCTATCCCTGAATTGGTACACCAGAGCATATCTCCAATCATGACCCATGATTTCTTATACTAAGAACTTGAAATGATGGTGAGCTCACTTTCCTATGAGTCAAAATGAACTTTCTTGGTATTTTACAGCATCTTTCCTGCTGATAGCCCATCAGCCTTGCTTTTCAGCTATTCATAGTTATGAAGAATATTTGAAAATGTAACAATGTAATGCAATTTGTTGCCAGATGGTCAGTGTTTCTACAAATAAAAATGTAAATGGTACCATTTTATAGTTACTTCACAATTAACAGTTGTTCTGAAAGTGACCTTGATTTTACTGACCACAATGCAATCAATTAAGGTGGAATGTCAATGCCATTCAGGCTCATTTTATGCAAAAGAGTTGGTTACAACCCAGGGTCGCTATATCTAATTACCTTAATCAAACTCCTTTGAAGTTTGCTTCACTTATTTGTTTCTCCTGCATACTAGCTGAATCCATGAGTTTTTGTTTTTCAGTTGTAGTATAGCAACTATGGGTCTCTGCTGACTATTGAAAATTACTAACAGAAAAATAATTCAATACTAGTTTCACCACTATAGTTATTTGGTGGTTTTTTTTGGTTTTTTTTTTTTTTTTTGAAGCCTAATGACTTGAAAATGGCAGAAAGTATGTAGCCTATACTAGTTGAATTCATACATGGTTAAGGATGCTCTTGCTTTGCAATTGGCTTAGCAGAAAATCATCCTTAAGTATTCCACCAGTGCACCTCTGATAATGTGAAAGAGCTTCTGCAGAAAAACTTAATACCTTACAAATGCCTTCACTGCCTTATAAACAAGACTTCGTCAAAATGGTGTCATTTGTGAATATATGGGGCCACTCAATAATTAATTTTCATGCTTCTCCACAAGTATCACATTGCAATTGAACATTGTATGTGTAATGATCTCACCACAGGTCCCAGAGAGTGAGAAGGGCTCTTGTGAGTGTTTTACACTTGCTTTTAACCTAAAATAAGTCCTCCCCATGTTCTGCTCATTCAAAATTGCCTAACAGTTTATGGGAAGAGTAATTCTCTGAGACTTCAATATGTTCCAGAATGGGTCAACCTTGGGAGGAATGCTATGGGTACAATGCAGGGTACAATGGGAATAGAGGGAAAAAGATTTCAGAGGTTTTTATTTGTAGTGTATTCCACTCATTTTCTACTGACTTAAAGAAGAATGTGGTCTCTATTGTTGCTTTACATTTCCCTCTGCTCTCTTCCTGGAATAAGTTCCCCACTAGCATGAAAAGGCAGAATTTTAACAGATTCAAGGTCAGGGAACTATGACTTTGGTCATTATGCAAATTTCTTCTGATGGGAAGATATGATCCAGGTAATAATCAGTAGTTTTCCCTCTTAAGCCAAGTCCATAAGGCACATCTGAAAGATTAGGATGGTTCCAGATGTAGTTTATAATTGATGGAAATGTGCATAATTTAATAATTTAATCCTTCTAAGGTGCTCTCCATCACACAAAGAAACAGAATCAGTATCCATAATGTATGGCCATTACATATTCATATATTCATTTCAAGATAGTTATACATTGACTAGCTTAAAAAATACTTAAATATGCAACTGTATTTTCTTTTTAATATTGGGGGGGGGGGGGGGTGGAGGGAAGTGCTGACTTCTGCTCTCAGGCTGATTAAAACCCACATCCTTTCATGTACAGTTTATAAACATAGTAATTGGTAACACATACAAAAAAAAAAAAACCTCACAACCTTTCTTGTCATAGAGTACGCTTACTAACAAAGAATAGCTTGGTATTAAATCAGTCAGGTTACAAAATCAGGCTTGGAAAGTCATCACAGGCAATCCAAACTGCGATTCAAAACCGAGAATGGTGTAACACCTCTCGGATTTCGTGGGTGGACCGCAGGCACCAGGCGGGCTAGCCAGCATTTGCTACTGGCCCTTCAGCACACCACTTACTATGAACCAGCTGACAGGCAGAGGTTTTTACACCTCGTTACAGTTTTCTATTTCACTTCAGAAGCCTTCAGCTAAAGCTGAATGAGAACTTTTTTAACGCATCGCATAAAATAAAGTGCCCGCGGAGGGAGGTAGTTATGAAAAGTGGGACCACTCCAGCAACCAGACGCTGGGCATCCCCGGGGGTTTTGTGATACGGGCATTGCTATGAGTTCATTCCGCGCTCACAAAGTTGCTGCCCACAGGAGAGACGG